>NW_020456298.1:164993-183882 GCF_003342845.1 Nothoprocta perdicaria
CCGGCCCGGCCCGGCGGGGGCGCGTTGCGCGCGGCGGGGAAGGCCGCTCGTGCGCAGCTGCGCGTGGGCTCCGTGTCGCGGCGTGCCGCAGAGCGGGCTGCCCGTGGGTTCTGTGCTCCGGCCCCCGCGCGGCGGCTCTGCCCGGCCGGGCGGTTGTTGGCGCGCCGGGCCCGCGCCCTCCCTGCTGCCCCTGCCGAATCGCGGCCTGGCGCCGCGGAGCCGCGCAGTCCGGAAGCGCAGAACCGTTTGCGTTTCCCGCTGCGYGCGTGTCCGTGTGAACCGCGCGGCCGGGGACGGCGCCTCGTGCGGGAGCCGCGCGGCCGGCGGAGCAGCGCGCTCGCAGCTCCCGTGCCCGAGAAGCCGCCGCGCAGCCTCCCGTAAGGAAAGAGGCCGAAGCGTCGGGTGCGGGTGCTCGCGGCTGCTGCAGGTCAAACGGCGCAGAGCTGCCCGCGGTCAGGCCCGGGGCCTCGCCGCCTTGGGGCGCAGCCAGGGCGGCCCTGGCCCCGGGGCAGGCCCTGCTCCCTGCTGTGCACCACATTGTAACGCGTTGCAGCAACGGACACTGCACGTGCTGTGAAGGTCTGAGCTCCTTTAGGGGATTTTCACTTTGTGGTATTTAGGGTATTTCACTTTGTGAAAATATGCTGTTTTGGCATAGAGACAGAGAAGAACCGTGTCTACTGTATCGATATTATATCACCTCACCAGACTGTTTTTAACTGCTTTTCCAGTGGAAGAAATTGGGATGTGTGCTGCTTCGTGCAAGAATCCAGATTGGCACCTTCACCATCTGTGAGAGGATGGGTGTGAAAAAAGAGGACACGCTGAGCAACTGACACGATGTATTTCACACTGTCCCATCTACAGATAGGATTAGACTAAGGCTTCAGTGTCAGTTCTGCAAGAGCCACCGCTTGGTTCATTTCTGATTCACTTTGTATGGACTGGAGGGCATGTTTAACAATTGCCATTTTTAAAAAGAACCGCTCTAAATCCTCCAAGAACAGAATTTACTAAAACCTGGATGACCTTCCATAGTAGCAGGCTAGTGCATGTGACATAGGAAGAGCCTGGGTCAAACTCAGAAGCCATGGCAGCATACTGGAGGACAATCCTGATCATGTTTGTGGCAGCTCAAGCACTGTTTGTGGTAAACACCTTTGAGGAAGAGGATGTGCCCCAAGAGTGGATTCTTCTTCAYGTTGTTCAAGGGCAGATTGGAGCTGGAAACTACAGCTATTTGAGACTAAATCACGAGGGGAAGATAGTACTGCAGATGCGGAGTTTGAAAGGTGATGCAGACTTGTATGTATCTGACATAACTCTTCACCCCAGCTTTGATGAGTATGAGCTACAGTCTGTAACTTGTGGGCAAGATGTTGTTCATGTACCAGCACACTTCCGCCGCCCCGTGGGAATAGGGATTTACGGTCATCCCTCTCACCTGGAGAGCGAGTTTGAAATGAAGGTGTATTACGATCGAACTGTTGTACAGTACCCGTTTGGTGAGGCTTCCTACAACCCTGAAGAAATGGAGGCAAACCAGAAATACTCAGCAGAGGATGAATCTCAGGATGAGGAGTCTGTTTTCTGGACTATTCTTTTTGGAATATTGAAACTGATACTTGAAATACTTTTTTAAATTGATGCACACTGGACTAAATAACATGTCAGCCCGTGAAATGAATATGAATGACTTGCTATAATACTTAGCACTCTCTGTGAAGTTTCCTGAAGAGGTATTCAGGTTTCTTTTTCTATACCCAGAAGGGAAGGGGGGGGAAAAGCCATACTTAATTTTATATCCTCCCCTATACATAAAATGAGCAGCAAGCACAGTATTTTTAGGGCTTAAAATGAATGTACAGATGGGATTCTTACTAAATTAACTTTAAACAGGTGCTTAGGAAAACAAAAATCAACTCTTAATTCAGTATTTTCTAACAATTTTTATAAAAAGATGAAATAGGAAATGCTGCACTTCAGTGCCCCTCTCAGTTTAAAGCATATTTAAAAATAAGATTTACTGCTTCTCTGAACAAACATCTTCAGTAGACTGATCAGCAATGGTTTTGAAGTCAAATCAAGAAGCCTAGAGTGCAGGAAGCTAAAACCAAATAACCACCTAAGGCAATATGTGATCTGAATTTTTGCTGTTTGTACTCTACGTCATTTAAGTCCTCCATCTGTAAGTGGAGGTCAGTCCACTCACTCATTACCTCTGCAAACCCACGACACGACTCAACTGCATGCTGCTTTTTCATTCTTGTTACACAGAGAATGAGCCCGCAGCTGCTCTTAGCTGTCAACAGGATGTTCCTTGCTAAAAGCAATGCAGCATATAGTATCCAGAGCTCAGGAGGTGTTTTTCTTACACCTCCCTTCATAATTCTCCAGGTTCTTTTTTTTTTTTTTTTTTTTTTTTTTTTGGGTAGACACCTTTACAGTCTCTTTCAGTACACATCTTTATGAATATGTCATAAAGGTGTCTTAAGTTACAGACAAAACTTTCACTGAAAGGAATGTACAGCACACTTCAAGAAAGTCGTGCTCTCATGTCCCTTTAAAGGTAGTCTTTCCAGTAGTTTTGGTTTGGTCTTAAAAAGCAACCAACTGCTATGCAAACAGTGTACATTTAAATTGCTCTGTAACTACTWTTTTTTTTTCCCCCCACAGAGTTTACTGATAGGTGCACTGAAATGAACAAGTATAGTATATAGTTTTATATAAACATTGCATGTACAATTTAAATTTCATAATTGAAAGCATTCTCTTTTTGAAYGGGAATTTGGCTTTTCTATCTAGAGATCTGGTAGAACAGTTAGGGAATTTTATCACCCAAAAATTATTATATAGCCAAAATTAAAAGTTTATTTGGTAAAAAGAAAAAAAAAAGTGGTATTGTTCCTCTCAGAGTGGTTGGTTAAATAGCACCAAATTATCACTTAAATTTGTGCAGTTAAATTTTGGACAAGACTAGGGTGAGGTTGTTTGTTTTGCCTTTTCTCTCTTTTTATCCCTCCTTGCTGTTTTTTCCCCTTCTTCCTCCTCTTCTGGGTACGGGAGGGTCTTTCTGACAACAATCACAAATCCAGCGACCTAAGAAAAGAAAGTTAGTAATTATTGGGAAACTACCTTTGATACTCACTCCTCTAATTATGCACCTTCCACCAACTTAAAAGGTGCTCATCTATTTGCAGCAGCTCCTTAAATGTAAATAACCAGTGTTTTTCTTCAGAATGTAAACATATTTTCTAAAAGGTATAGAAAGTAGCATACAGAATTCACCYTTGGTGCAGACTCATGACATGTAACAATTGGCTACTGGTGTTTATTAACCACAAGAAGTAAAAGCTAGTACTGCTGCGGAGGTGCTTATCAGAAAGAAAACTCAACATTTTGTGTTTGAGTTTGCAAATTAAGTTTTCATACAAATGACCACAATTTAAAGTCGTGGACAGTTAGTTGGAACAGAAATGAATGGCAGGGGGAGAATGCTGCTGTTCTGCCACTCAGTACTAGGCTCCACTCCCCAAATCAGTGTCCAGTACTTCAGTGCAGTCAGACAACATAGATTAAATGGCTGGCAGGGTTTGTCACCAGACCTTGTACTAAAACTTATTTGAGGGAACAATAATGGGTAGAGAAAAGTGCAGGAGCATTATTTATTTATATTACCACAGCCGGAATCAAAGTTGATGTGATAACTTTATCGTTTTGTAGGAACATAATCTACTGCTTCTAGATTCTGACCTTAGGACAGCCTGAAAATTAAAGCAGCCACAGAACATGTAGTGACATGACAGCTGTTTTGGGTGCTTCCTAAAGTGGGAATATACAACAGAGATTTGTTCATATGGAAAATATAGTAGTTGCAGGGAATACTGTCATCACTGAACTTACAGCCACTGAGCACGTATGTATTCATGAACTTACTGTATAACTGGATTTAGTATTACACAAGGACTGAGAATACTACCAGTAATTTAGGTCTTTGGAGCTTTCCTTACACTGCTATGGTGATATGAGTGGCCAAGGAACCTAAAAGTACAGGCTGCCTGACCTGTAGGTACTGAACTTCCAGCTTTTGTGTTTTTGTTGGTTGGATTAAGGTTGGAGGGAAGGAGGGAGTTTAGAAGGGTGTTTACAGTTATTAAATTGAGCATACTTCTCTAACATAGAATCTGAAATAACAGCACAAACATTTTAGTGTGAAAGCTATACTCAGCAATATGCAGCAATGCAGCCTCTTTTACAGGTTTGTTTTATGAAGAGGAGTAGTTATTYTCTGTGTTCTTTGGAAATAACAACAAAAAATCTACTTCTGGGCAAAGTCTGCTTTGATTCTGTTGTAAAAGACAATTATATTTCCTAATCTGTAGGAATCACCAGGTTAAACTGTAACCAACCAAATACACAGAAATAAATCTTATTAAATTCAGGTCTTGCAGTGTGGATATGCTTATTCTGTACCTTTCATACTATTTTAAACTGATCTTTCATGAGCAATGCATATATTAATCCTGACAGAGAAACCCCCAGGACCCAGAGCAGGTGGAAACAAGTAACTCTTGTTTTATTACCTGAAGGGATTGCGTCAAGCCCCACACAAAATGTGTGATAACCACGGTCACATACATCACAGAACATCATTTCTTCTTCATGGTGAGGCTGCCCACAGATAATGCAAGTTTTACACTCCATACACTGCCAAGGGTAAGTCTTAATCATAGCAACAAGCTCCGGGGTCATATCAAGGCAAGAAGGGTGGCCTAGATTAAAATCAATATTATTACTGTTATGTCTGAAATGAAATTGAAAATTAGTTAGTCTGGTTGCTTTTGCAGAGGCTGCAGTTTAGCTCACCTTCTGGTAAGATGTCTTAGGGCATTGAACATGCTAATACATATTAAATAGAGATGATGTTTTGCAGAAGGACAGAAAAGGCAACTGAACTGTTAGTACATGTTTAGTACACTAAATATTTCCACAGAAAGACGTGGCAAATAAAACCCCTTAGGAATCCAGTTAGTGTATACAGATACTTACCGCTGTTGTCACACTGGGAGCAATGTATAAGTGCTTCAGCTTTTCCTTTCTTGTTGGACTCCTTACCCTTCAGACAAATTCCACATATAGCATTTGGAATGACCTTTGGCTGGAAGGGTAGAAGAGGGCTATAAATTCATTCCAGAAGAATTTATAGATTTAACAGGAAATGTAATATTTCTCCTTAATTCTTACAAAATAATATGCTGTTATGGAGATGACCCTTAAAATATGACATAATTGACAAGCAGTGGCACTTATCTATGTAAAATCTTGCACTTGATACACAGGTGGTAAGCAATATTACTACAACAAAAGCACGTACTATAAGTTTCTTCCTATAAATTCGTCAGCTAACATTGCCCTCAATGTAAAYTAAATGTGGTACAGCATTAATAATTTTGGTGTTTCTTTCCAAGCAGAATGCTTATGAATCTGCATGCCCATTTCCTGTATATGGAAAAAATAAATACAATTTTGCATTGTATAAAGTTTGTCTATTTAAGAATTGTAACTAAATTGTAAAAGCAATAAACTCAACATTTCTATCTTTAAGGTTTTAAAATATTTTCTCAGTTTAATCTACACTTTCTATGATTCTTGTGTTCAATCATAATTGCTTTAAGTAGTGCATCTCCTCACACTTCACTGTAGTTTTACATTTATAAAATTTCACGTGTTTATCTGGAGCATATTGCAAGTCTATAATTTCCATTTAAAAGGTAAAAGAGAAATACTAGCCTGTTAAATGGTTTGATATTTGTGTATTAATTGTGTCCAAATCCCCATGCTTGATGAGAACAAAGCAGGAAATGTGGCACTAAGTATTTCAGAAACATTTCACTAGTTAAACTTTTGAGCTTTGACCACTACATAATGAAATTAGCAAGAAACAAAGATGAAAATTCCTGTAGTCCTCACTGATTAAAAATCTACCAGCACAGGAGTTTTAAAAAATCTTAGCCATTAAAGAAATTTTAAAGTGTATCCTGTTATCTCATAGTTCTAAGGAACTAAATGACTTGCCAGTAAGAAAGAATCCCAGTAAATTACCAAATATGTGTGTATGTGTGTCAAAGAATGAAATTAATAAAAATGACTCAACAACTATATGTAAAAAATATCTTTTGGAATACAACTTATCCTTAAATGAAGCTCTTCCCCCATCCAGTTTGTTTTCTTGTAGCAACATAATTAATATCTTAATTCATTTTTAAGTTCTTAGGATGCATTACCTTATTTCAAATTTCTGATTTTTTCAGTCTGCATTAAGTTAGAAACATAGATACAGCCTGCTTCACACTGTCTGACCTGAAGAGTTGTATTTAAAAAACAAAAGACCACACCAATGTTCACAGTCAACTTCCTTTTCAAAAGATGACAGAGGCATTCATACAGGCTTTTTTTTTTTGCTTATTTATTTTAAAAAAACATAGTCAACCTGTTTTATACATAAATATAATAAAACAAAGAAATAAACATTCACAAATGTCTCTACAAAATAATAAATATAATGAAAGCAAAAAACCACACATCAAATCTTTTACTGTCAATTATTCTATGTGTCCTACATGTTTACCTTTATACCCTGCTCCTCCAACAAAAGTGGCACATGCTCAAACCTCATTAGTGTTGTCGCATTTAACCCTTCTGTCGTTTACGCTACAGTCTAATTTTCTGTTGTGTTTTCATCTATAACTAAGTAAACCAACCTTCTAGAATAGCAAGTGCACTTCTCTAATGAAACTTCTAACTTCTTTTCTCCATTTGTATTTTGCTGCCTTTCACATACAGCAGCAAACTAAAGTGAGACACTCTTGCTTCAGTGTATCTGTGCTAGAGTATGTGAGATTACACTGGATTCACCTAATTCTAAAGTTAGCAATAGGCATAGGTTTACTTCACTTTACTCTGTTAATCATAAATTGTGTGTGTTTGGGGGTGGGAATCATAGCCTAATAAAAATAAAGTTTCACTAATATGGAAATATTTCTACAAAAATGAAAAAAAAAAACGGCAAGACTATTCACATTTGAAAACAATTCAAGTTCTACCATCATAAATGGCTTTTAGAAATGCTATGTAAGAAGTGTATCAAATCCAAACGGGAAATCCCAATATCCTATTTGACTTGGGAGCAGATTTTGTTTTCCACATATTAATCTTCTTGCATTAAGGAAACGGAATACAGAGTCAAAATGAAGACTGCTGTGTAAGTTTTACCTTCCATGTTGCTGTGCTGCAGCCCTCAAACATCCCACTACACTGTCTTCATAAGATCCTATTCTGAATGCAAGGCATTCTATTTTCATATACAGTGAATCCAAAACAGAAGTGTTGTAAAATATAGTTTCTCAATACATTTCAGTTTTATGTGCAAAAACAACAGTACCTTGTGTGTGCAACTGTAGTAGCCAGTCCTGCAGCAATGAAGACTCACTACTTGTTAACATGACAAAAACGTAAAACACATGCTACTTGTTCTCTGTCAAAGAACTGACAATAAAAATGGCTCCATATGAAGTACATAATTTCCTTTACTTAAAAATAACTCAGTGAAAGTGGGCGAATCCCACTGCATACGGGATATGACTATGCAATGCTGTGGCTATAACTAAACGTTTGCATGTTTATGCCATTACAATTATCCTTCAATTTTAACTAAATATAACCAAAAGATTACTGTCCTACAAAAATATTCAAATATTAGAGAATGATACAGAACAAAATATTACAAAGATTTAGCAATCACAGGGACAACATTTAAAATCAGTTAAGCCTTCAGATCAAAGTGCCTGAACATTTAGGCACATACGGTGTGTTATTATCTGGTAACTTTATAGACTAACAAACAAGAATCTGTCTTACCGGTTAAAACAGATCATGTAACTGGGTTTACTGAAAGCATTTAAACGTTCCCACAAACCAGAAACACAATCCTCTCACCCTCCCAACACCACCACCACCACCTTTAACGGATCAACAGCCTGATGCAGAGCACACCGACATCGCCACRACGTGACACTGCATGTTTACAGTAGGATCTTGTTATTAACACAACTGGTGATTTTGAATCCTTTTTCAAAATGAAATGTTATTATATACTACCAAAAGTTTTCTACAGTAGACACTCAGAACTTTAGAAAATGTTCAGCTCCATTGGTTTTCTCTCTATGCATTTAAAAGGCCATTAAAAATAGAGCAACCAACTGCTCAAGCATCTCGCAGCTGCACAAAACTTCTTCCTGGCACACAGTCTCTAATGTCAAGTTAAACAAAACAACACAAAAAAAGAAGCTCCATCTTTGGATTTTAAGTTTCTGGAATATTTGCAAGAATTTTAGGTCTACAAACTGCGAAATTACATATATAAAAAATTATCTATGGTACCATAGTCTAAATCTTGCTTATTTCCTAGCAAGTTCCCAAAGAGAGAAAACACAGCAGGAGCTTGATGCTTGTTAGGAACTGCAGGAGGCATGCTCATGCAGTGACTGTATTCAAGGAAAGTTTATCATTCAAAGCACTCCAAATCTTATTGGAAATTAGCTTCTTAATAAAAGTTTTAAGTTTATTGTTAAACTGATAAACTTAGATAGTAAATAATATTAAATCCAAGCATCAACAGCTCATTTTTGCTGGCAGTTTTTCAGCATATGTCATTGCCAAAAAGAGTGCCTTTTTGCTTTTTAATAGCCTTATTAAGAAGCATTCCTGATTGCTAATGCTAAACCTTACCCTATTGTAGTGTTTTTCTCTCTTTATGGGCCTGTTCCTGCTTCCATGTAGGTCCATGTAAAACTATTATTAGCTTAGTGGAACAGGACTGGGCACTATGTGTTCTGAAACTACTATATTAACCCTCCCCCCTTAGAATRCAGATTGATAATGCATAAATAATGCAAGTAAACTCCCATTTCTTCTGAAATGTATCTTAAACTTATTTTTATCTTGATTTTTGAAATTATTATATAATAATACTGATTATTTGGATCCTAGGTTTGGCAATTACTAGCTCATAGCTCTTAACATCCTAGCCAATTCTTTAGCTTAAATAAAAGCATTATTGCCTACAAGCTTTTCTACTGTAGCACRAACTACACAGAAAGCTATTTTCCATATACTGTTAAAAGTGGTTAYGTAGTGTTGCCTGTACAACTGTAGTTCTTGCCTTCCATCCTATACATTGTTCCATTTCAGGATGAAAGACTTTAAAATGAATGTTGTAACAATATATTCAGCCACAGGGCTGCACTTTGCAGCACTGACCTCTTGGTATGCTGCCATACTGAACAGTAGGAAGAAAATAAAATAAAAGCTAATACTGAATGCTAGTTTTGAACTGGCACACAAGTCTGACTGCCGTGTTAGAGCAGACAAAAAGATGTAGAGTTCCATCAATAAAAACACAAGGGATTTTTCTGGTGCAAGGCCAGGGAATCGGAGCAGCTAACAGAAACAAGTCACCGTAGAGCTGGGGTAGGGGAAAAGCCCCACGTGAAATAACAGCAAAAAGGAAGCAGGGAAGCAAACAGATGGAGCACACAACAGGAGAGCAGCTAGTGAAGTAGAAGTTCCACATTATTGAAAAACGAGTATTTCAAGGTGAGGCTGGTCAGTAAAGAAGTTCAGTCAGGGGCTTTTTTCTTCTACCTTGTACCCAGGAACTGATTTGGACAATACAGAACGTTTGGAACCATCTTTTCTTGGAGTAGCACTTTTGTCTCTTGTTTTTTGTCTTCCCTGAAAAGAATCCTCCTGGTTGTCTGTGGCGCAATCACCTTCAGATACATTGCCAGACGAATTGTCCTATAATAAAAATACCATAGCTATATTTTTTATTTTTTTGGATAGACAGACAAGTCTTTCCTATGCCCCAGAGCCAACTAATGTAAAAGAAGGATACACCTTTCCTTCTGCAGAAGCATGGGGTACATCACTGGCTAGAACACCTCATAATCTTGAATGCCGGTTTTTCTCATGCTAAGAGACTGGCATCAGCAGTAGCAGTCATGTTTTCCAGATCATCTTTATGTCAGTGTGGGAGTTCAGTGTGAATTCTTTGAACCATTTTCCTTAAACATTGGCAAAAATTCCTTGAAATCAATATGCAGGCTGTGTCMTTTGCACTGTAATTGGCCAGCAAAAAGTTAAAAGTGCCCTGGCCATGCATTAAACTACTAATTAGCATTTGAGTTAAATATGTGAAGGTTTTCTGCCACCCTCATCTACTAATTTCACCAGGAGCAATCTATATATTTCACTTGGATCGCAGCAGAAGACTGCCATCAAAGGCAAAACACATTTAGATATTTCATACAGGACCAGACAGAGCACATGCTGCAGTCCAGGCATTTTTTGAAGGATGGGGAGGCAAGAAGGAAGGGAAGAGGTTCAAAGAGGGCGAGAGATCAATGTAAGCAAAATTAAGAGTAGCAGCACAAGATTTTTCTCAGGAAAAAAAAAAACATGTTAACAAAGGCCTTTGAAAGGCTTCAGCAGAAAAAGATATATGATTAATTTCATTTATTACAGTAAAACCAAGGCACTCTGCACAAATATAATAATCATCTACATCCCAAAACCTAAAATCAAAATAGACAAAACAGACACAGGGGAAGGGGAAAAGTATAACACAAAAGCAAAGCAAACTGTGGCAAGAAGAAATGGTATTTTTCAGTTATTTCAGGGGAAGAGTTATATAGGAAAATTTAGGATCATAAAAACACTAAACAAACTGTCACCTGGCTTCAACAACAAGGAAGGAGAAAAAGAAAAGCTGTACAGTTGGATTCACCAGGGAGATCCAAAAAATACTAGGTTTCCCCAAACTCAGAAACTGGCAGTGCCTGACAAGTGTCCACTTCCGTGATCCACAGAGATTTTTCCAATCTCAGTATGCCCCAATGACTAGAGGGAGAGCTCTGCTCCTACAGCCAAAGCCACTTCAGAGGAATGCCATCTCCAGTTTTCTCCTACACCTTTCCAACACCAGAAGTCGTTCTGACTTCTGCATTCTGTCAATTAAATGCCTTCTGCGGGAGAGTCTGCTCAGTCCAGTTACTTCTCCTTCATTGTGAAGGACTCAATGGCAAAGGGAACTGGCAGAAATGGCCTGAAGGCCAACTAATACAACTGGAGCAAGAGCAAGTCACAAGTTTGTGCTGACATTTAGCATGTTAGGAGGGTTTTTTATTATTATTTTTATCTCTTTGACCCCCTAAAATGTAAGCAGAAAGGGTGTATTAACAGCTACTTCTCCCTTCGATAAGCCTACCAAAGTGACCCCTTCACTTCTTCACTTACAAGTATCTTGTGAATACTTACACAAAATAARCATTTCTATATCTAAGTTTAATATCAAAAATAACAATCACTTAAAATATTAGTCAATTGAACTAGAAGAATTATACTTGTGGGAAGTATGTAAGTGTGGAAGCTTAACAGAAACTATGTAAGGGTAGGATTATACTTGTGGAAAGTGTTTGTCAACAGCAYAGTAACTATACCATTGCTCCAATTATACCTGACAGCTCCTCCGAGGAGCTCAGCTGCTCTAGAGAATTCAGAAGACTATCAAAATAGGTATATGAAAGTTACCCTTAACTTCCAGGAACAGCTAATTTTGTGTTTGMATACAATATAGAGAATATACATATGATGTTAAAGTTGTACTATGAAGAATAGAACAGACTGGCCTTTTTGTTTTTTTTTAAAAAAATATAATAAAGCCCTGAGTATTTCCTGCTTCTACATTACTACATGGAAAAGTCACTAGGGCATCACTTCCTACATTTTAGCAATACGTTCTGTGGAACTAGATCTATCAGCACATAAGAGAAGGCTGAAAGGRGACCTGAGCAGTGTATATAAACACCTCAAGGGAAGGAATGAGGAGGATGGGGCCGGCCTCTTTTCAGTGGTGGCCACCAATAGGTCTAGAGGAAACAGTCACAAACAGCAGCACCAAAAGTTCCACAGGAACTTAAGKAAAAAATTTCTTAACAGCGAGGGTGACAGAGCCTTGGGACAGGCTGCCCAGAGAGGCTGTGGAGTCTCCTTCTCTGTGGAGTCTCCTTCTCCTTCTCCCACCTGTGCCACATGCTCTAGGTGACCCTGTGTGTGCAGGGGGGACTAGATGATCTCTGAAGGTCCCTTCCAACCTTAACAATTCTATGATTCTATGATCACCTGGTGGAAAGGGTTTATCAAAGGACCTGCAGTTGGGATAATTCTTCAATGTTTCTTTAAACACAGGAAGTGAAGGCTTGATGTTCCAAGTATTCGTTTCACTTACTTTAAAATAAGTAAAATGGAAAGTTGGAGAATGGCGCTATAAAATAAAGAGAAGTACTAAAATAAAAATAAATAAAAAAGGAGTACTTTTATTTGATTCTCCTTCATTTTGCAGACATTAAAGATTCTGCTATGAAATTACTGAAACTTAAAAAGGTGAAGGGAAAGGGTATTTTTGTTGAAGAATACTTTCAATTTGTCTCACCGAATTGCCTTTGGTTTTCCGTTTTTCATCACCTCGACCTTCTTCTGCATCATCTGAATCTCCATCACTGTCTAGCGCCGGCAGCTCTGGATCCAAGGGGGGCTCATAAAGAGCTGTGTTTAATGGCAAGTAACGGAGTTCATCAGGAGAGTACCTAAATTTAAAAAAAAAAAAAAAAATTGATGTCTGTGCATTTTATTAAACACATGTAGATATACCTTATAACTTTATGAACTCTGTGTTCTGCGTTAAGAAATATGGATTATTACAGTTTCATTTTCCAGGAAAGACCATAAAAAGCAAGTAAAAATCTMAAAATTCAGGAAACACTTCTCCATAAAAACATTTGCCAACTTAGTTTTAGTTGTCTTTGTGTAGGCAAGTATTCCTAGAAGACAGGACGAATGTATTTGCAATGTTCCAAACCTACATAGCTAGAAAGGGCCACTCAGCCCCTATAAACATCTCTCTGAACTCATGCTGCTATCATCCACTGTCTTTGCTTATAAATACATAGGACCCACACAGCATGTGCAACAACAGTTCTAAGGCTGACACACAAGCAGCTGGGTTTTTAAAAAATTGAAAAAAGATGGCAAGTTTGCTACACAGAAATCAAGCTTACATTACAGCACTGTCATAGTGCCATTAAACTTAGTACACATGCATTAATCTTAGCACACATGCAGTGGCAGAAGTTACATAAGCACACAAGGCAGGCAGAAATTAAATCTAAGTTGTATTTTACTAACAGTAAACATGTGAGCAGACCAAATCTGAGGCATCATCATCCAGCAGTGGAGAAAACACTGCTGCAGCCAATACACATCTGTTTTGTGGCAGGGAGATGTCAAATTCTACATCTATGAGACTGGCAAGTGCCTTAAGCACAAAACTAATTCAAAAACTTACAGTAAATACACACATACGCTTTTCATCAAATAGATGTAGAGAAAATAGAACAGAATCAGCAGTAGGATTATTTTMAAATACCTTTTGTAGTACTCCTGGAACTGGCCGGGTATGAGAGCCACTGGATAAGGACTAACCTTTGTTCTCTCCATAGGTAAGATTTTGTATTTTCCTTGAGGCACCTGGATAATCTGTGTTGTTTAATAAAAAGCAAATAATTTTTTGCTTCCCATTCTAACTTTTGAGTTTTCCTCACCCCCCAAATATTTCTGAATTAASAGATGAGCTGTTGGAACAGCTGAGATCTTTCATGGGCAATCCAATTCACTAAATCTGTAAGATATCCCACTCAAAAAATAATAGTCCACCTTCTAACATAGTCCACTGCTAACAAAGGCCTAAATCAGAAGATGTAAGCTCTCTGTAACAGACTGCCAAGTAATAATTCATACATTGAGACCATTTTTGCTTTTACAGCCTTTAGGTAAGCAGTGTGGTCCTACTTCAAAATGCAAGCTAATTTTTTGGGGGGATTAGAAATAGTATTAACAGAACTTCTTAATAACTTAAATAACTTAATGTTACTACTAAGAAGGTAAGAGACATGACAAGAAATATTGGAAGGATATTGGAAATATAAGAAAAATTGGAATTAAAAAAAGTGTCCTCACACAGAAGTTTAATTAATTAGAAAAAAAAGTTTTCTCATTAAATATATTTGAGATAATTATTTTTAGCATCTTTATCAATATTGTGGTAAAGCTTTTTAAGCCTTTACGTCAAAGCATATCATATTTGAAAAAAAGAAACATTTTTTGTTATAAGATAGAATAGTACAAAAAAAAMCACTTTACTAGAACATGCAAGGAGCTACCTATTGACAAGAAATTTAATTTATYGGTAAGAAATTTAAGTCCCCCTACATGCGTCTGTAAATCAAAATAGGCTCTTCTTTCTTCCATTCGCTCCCGGTTTAAATTACTGTTGAACTCTGCAGCTTTCTTGGCAGCTTTCTTTATATACTCTGGAACTTTACTAGCTTCTACTTTCTGTGTGTTCTGCTGCTGCATTTGCTGAAATAAAAACAATCTCATTAATTCACACACCTCTCAATACCCATTGACAACTACTTTTTTTCTTGTAGTTCACATTTTACGGATCTGATTCATTTAACATCTACTAATTACTTACAGAGTACTCTTTATAGTGATCTGTTATCCGCTGACGTTCTTTCTCTTGCAGTATAACCGAATACTCGGCATGTTTGGCAGGGTATTCTTTAATCATAAGATCAATTACTTCATCACTACGTAAAGCTGTTAGACCTAAAATAAACAGAAGCAATAATGATGCTATCTGGCAAAATTAGTTGTATGTTATTTATATCCTAGACAGTTTTGCAGCAGCCAGAGATGACAATCTGCTACGGACARCTCCCTTCCTCTCGCTTCCTCCCCCTCTCAAGCCGGGCTCAACTGGTGCCGTTCAGCTTTCTGGGACTCCATCTGGCTAAGAGTTTCCTTCTACCCTAAGAGAAGGGCTCATTTCCTTCCTTGCTTACAGTTACAGAACCCAAAACCCACCTTCACATTGACTCTGGCACYTTCTAAGTAGCCAATTTAACTCCTTAAAATAGGAGTTAAATTATYTTTTTTTCTTCCCCCAGAGGAAGTTTATGCTATTTTGGCAAGTCAGATGTATGCATTAAGATGTTTGAAAGCACAATAGGTAGGATCAGGTAAGAAGGTTTTTACCTGGTTCTTACCCTTCTACTACTGGTGAACAGCTAATTTCATTCACTAGTATACAAAACCTAACTTTGAGATTTTATAAATTAAGATTTTATAAATTAAGATACATTGAGGGCAATACAAGAAATTGCATAGAGATCCCCGACTCCCGATGAAGATACTTAAACCTCTGAGGTCTGAAATGACTCCAACATGAACATCTCAGCTTGCAAATACAATACAGAACAGGCTGAGTTATGTTACTGCCACCAAYTATGACCACTACACTAAGAAAAGTAAGACAGTTAACAGAGTATATACCTCTACTGTATGTTTTTGTTTCTATATTAAATATACAGGGGCAAAAAAAGATATCCAAGTACAAAAACCGAGATGCCATGTAGGTGGGAAATTCTAAGGACTGTTCTTAATGTATAAAGTGATAAAAAATTTGCACAGATTCATGATGCACAGGAAGAAAACATAATAAGCATCATTTGATCTATAACATGCTCCAATAAACCTATAATAGCGATATMTTATGCTTAATTTACACAAACTAAACCAACCTGCATTTTGAAACGTAACTTTCCAGTTTGGCCTGACACAATTCTACTCTATCAAACTGAATCATTTTATCAGTATGTTGTATTTTTCATATCATAACAAGAGAATCAACAATTAGTTTTCTTACCTAATGTGCACTGAGTCTCTGTGATAACATTTAGTTCTCTGAGGTAGAGTTTCTCCTTGTGAGATAGATCTCGCCTTTCTAAATCTTCAAAGGAAACAAACAAACAAGAAAAAAGGTGCAAATTTATTCCAAGACCCCCTAGCAACCTCCATCAGAATAAGAAGTATTTTGACAATTTTATCTCTAGATAGCATAAGTGTGTATTCAATATACATTCTAAGGACATGAGCATTTTTTTTAATACTGCTTTGGCCAAAGTTATTATTTACAGATCTACTGAAGAAATTTAATTTTAATGGAAATGCCAGAAGAGCTCAGCTGCATAAAATATAGAAAACCACTGAAGACGTATTCTTTTTTTCTTTTAATATGCCATTTAACAATAAATTAATTTACAGAAGAGCAAGATTTTTTCAGTTTCAATTAAATGAAGGCTTAAATCCTAACAGCTCCCCAATTCGCCTTTAAATTCTTCCACAATGCAGCAAGTGTGAGGCAATTTAGGAAACAGAATGCAGACATACAACAGTATAACAAGAATTCGCCAATAAAATCCTAAAAACAAAAACTGAGGTAAGCTTTCAAAAGCCACTTGTTCTTTTACCCGCAAATATAAGACTTTTTACAGAAAATCAGTGGCAATGCTGAAAGCCTTGAACTGTTTTGAAAACCAGGGGATACATTTTCAACTAATATGTTAGCAACAAAGCCAGAAAGTACATCATGCATAACTTAGATCTGCTTTTGCCAGTGTCTTTTATAGTCAGTTGGCTAATGTTAAAGTCTGAAGCTCATATTACKATTTCAACGAACAAAGAGAGGAACTTTAAAAAAAAAWAAAATTAAAAAAAAATTGTAAGACATGGATACCTGGATATTTTCTTTTAAAGGAAGTCACACACAAATATTCACTGACTTGCTCCTGAAGCATATAGTATTCTCCTGTTTCATCTGGTGGCCACTTGTATTCTATCAAATTTTCAGCAGGAAAGTAGCTAAATCTAAGCAAAATAGAACCCCCCACCAAAAAAAGTAATTATTATTTATGTAAACAAGCAACTGCTTTCAAAAACTGGCCAAGCCTTTTAAAATACAGCATCTGCTAACCTGTTTCATTCAGTTACACCCCACCTCTCACACATTCCCCAAACCAGCATTCATCAACATATTAAGCGATCACACAGAAGGACAGGGGTATCATGTTATGGGAGAACACAGGAAAACAGGAAAACATCAGGCACTCTGTCAAAGTTCACTCCAAAAATACGTAGCATTCTGAAAATAACTCAAGCTGTGCTTTTGATAAATTAAATTGTACCATATTTTGCACAATTCTAAAACAGAATCTCTTAAAATGGGCTGGGGGAAAAACGTTTTTCATAAGACACTGTCTCCATTCAGAAAAAGATATGAAGCGTATACAAGCAGAGAAACTAGAAGAGGCAACGCTTGGGCACATCTAACAATACAACACCACTAGCAATGAAGAAAAGAACAGTTCTGAAAAACGACATTACCCAAGGTCTTGAATAGAAGTTTCACAGCTCCGAGAGCTGTCCCCTGAGCCCATACGCCGTCGCTTGGATGGTTGGCTCCCATCATTGGAATTTTCTTCTGTATCATCCTGAAATGAAAAYAAAGATAAATATTAAAGGTATTGAATAGATAACAACAACAAAAGAAAAGTAAATATATAGTCAGGCACTCAAATTTAMATATACTGAAGTATTTAAAAAAACTCTTTTACCAACAACGCACAGGACAGTTTGCACAGCACAGCATTCTTTGTTGTGTGCTAGCCAAACTCCACACAGAAGCAAGGAAAAGGATGCGGGYGGCTTTCCACCCTGCCCCTCGTGACCACCTTCCCGCCTGACCACCTCGTGGCTCTGACTGCACGTCCATCGTTCCTGACGTCGTTCCCGGATGGAAACCGGCCCCGGYGCCAGCAGGGCCAGGCAGCTGTGGGCCCAGCGGACACCGGGCACAGTCACTGAGGACGCGCAGGGAAGGCCAGGTCCCACTCGATGTGTCTTGCTCTCAGAAACAACAGCGAGTACGAGGCAAAACGACCAAGACTAACAGCACTTTGGTAAAAYGCGGCAGGCCAGTGATTTCATTGACCTTCATGTGCTTTTTGCTTCTTTGTCTACTAACACCAGACAAGAAAAGCTCAAGTCTGACGTAACGCTCAGCCTCGATAAAACTCATAGCTTAATGAACTCCTTTGCACGATTACAAATGAGAAACAGAGGGCAGAAGTACAGAAGTGACTCACCCTGTTCTTATTTGCAGTAAAGCCACGAACAAAATAGCACTTTAAGGAATTGAAATTCTAAAGAAAGTGTGGCAGTATGAAAGAGTAACGTTCCATAAGTTTTCTGAAATTTAGAAGCATTAACCTATCAGAAATGGATCCACCCACAGCTACTGAATTATGACAATAAGTTACTAGGTCTGCCTCAACAAATGTCTTTCCTTCTGCTATGTTTTAATGGACACCCTTAACACTTCAAATATTATTGCTGATAGGAATTTAACAAATTAGAAGACATTACTCTGTTACATAACATTTCAGAGCAGAATCAAAATAGGCCGCAGAGAAAAGATACCCATCTGCCTCCTGTATTTTCGGTTGACTGTATTTCACAGATCTTTACATGAGAAGCGTGGCCCTCCTTGTGAGTAGGAGGAATAYCTTTCACACAGCAAGAGCAAAAATAAAAGCAGGTTTAAACAAGCTCTGCTTCCTTAATAAAGTTATACTTACAGAGCCATATAAATAGCATCTTTACAAGAATTAGCAACCAAACCAGCGTGTCTCAGGAGAGGGCTTTTGTGGCGCTGCTGTCACCGCCAGCTCAGCCCCGGGCCCCGGGTACTTTTGGAGCAGGGCACGGCGCAACGCGCCGGGTTAATGCCCGCCCGTTAACGCGGCGGCGACCCTGAGCGACAGCCGCCGGGGAGCACGGGGGGCGCCGCGCTGAGGGAAGCGGCGGCCGG
>NW_020456298.1:185612-248664 GCF_003342845.1 Nothoprocta perdicaria
CACACCACCTCCTACAGACACCCCCCCTACACATGCACATGCCTCCTACACCCATCACCCCCCTGCGCACACACACCTCACCCCCTACACCAGCACCCCTGTACACAAACACCCCACCCCCTGCACCCATCACCCCCACACACACACACCCTACACCCATCACCTGCACACAGACACCCACACCACCCTCCACACCCATCACCCCCCTGCACCTCCCTCACCCATCACTCCCTACACATACACCACTCCGCTACACCCATCACCCCCCCTACACACCCACCCCACCCCTCACCCTCATCACCCCCCCTACACACCCACCCCTACACCCATCACCCCCTACACACACACACACACCCCACACCATACACCCATCACACCCCTATACACACACCACTGCCCTACAGATGTCACCCCCCTACACCCATCACCCCTTTAACGCTCCTCATGTTCCTACACACGCATTATCCCCCTACAAACACACAGACATGCCAAGAATCCCCAAAAGCAGCCGTGGGGCAGGATGTCCCCCAGAAGAGCAGCAGATGCCACGAAACACTTTTGTTTCCTGCAAGCTGCTTTCTCCAACTCCCATGAAGGTTCTGCAGAGAATCCCATGCCTTTTGCCTCCATAAAATTGTAAAATACAGTCTGACGGTATCAGCCCACCAGGCAKTTATCTCTACTCCTACATATATTTCCTTTCCGTCTCTAAAACAATGCAATTGGAAAGTGACAGTGATGCTCCATTTCCAGTTCTAACATTCAAAGTCTAACACCATATGGATGTGTCACAGTGGCTTTTCAAAATATGATCACTGCTGTGCTTGCTGGTTGTGCAGCGATTTTCCATTGTCTTGTTACCGACATATTTACATCTCTCCGCCCATGCCATTAGAAGCCAGGCTAGTGAATGGATCAAAGTGGCAGATTCCAGCATTTCTGTCAGCAGTCTGAACACAGAGTCAACGTTTAATGCAAGTTTTGGGCACAAAGAACCTAATGATTAAGCTCTCGTTCTGTTCAGATTAATATTTGTGCAAAACCTCCTAAGGGTGATTAGCTATTAAAAAATAACAGATAGGAGGAAAATATTCTGCAATATTCTGTAAAGACTTAAAAATGTTAAAGATAGCTGATAAAGATGGCTTCCCATTTTGCTGTTTCTACGTGTTCTTAAGTTGTGATATTCTAGCATTACTAGAATAAAAACAAATCAAATACTGCTTTCTCTTGCAATGCCAACAAAGTACAAACTTTTAAACAAAAATGATACTCTCAGTTTCCTGTAAATACATTTCCTAGCAAGTCCAGGCATGCACTAGAAAGTAATACGGAATATTTTGCAAGTTTTTTTTTATAACACTTGCTTTAATGTCCAAAACAAGAGAGTTATAGCAGATGAAGCCGATATGTATTTAACTAAGATATTTCACAATTTTTTTTTCTTAAATAAAAGAATAGGTAAAATTAGCTGAAATATGTCAACTTCAGTGTTCTAGCAGTGTTAGCCTCAAAATTCATGGGTAAAATATTGATATTTTGAATATTTTCAAATATGCCAAGTACTGTGATACTCAAAAATAGGGGTGTCTTTTAGAATATTACTCATAATAACAAGCCATTATCAAAGCCAGTGCAATAAAGGTTTCAGTTTCACATTTAGCTGAAACCCAAGTGTCTCTCTGAACATCCCAGACCCATCTGCTGGCAACCTAAAAGAAAGAAAAGAACAAGCTATTTGTAAACCTATATAGAACAAGTTTACATTTTTAAAAGAACATACAACATTTTACAGATGCATTGTGAGTTACAATTAGTAAAAACAACTGCAAAATTACAGAGAGAATGAGTGTTATGTGATATTAAAATAYATTTTTGCTTCACAGCAAAGCCTCTCCCCAATTCTGTTGAATCCCAAAATCTGCATCAAAACCTTAATTCACAAGTTCACTTTTTAGCACTTCTAATATGCACAGTACCCCTACAAAATAATYCAATTAGGCATCAATTTTGACAGCAAACCTAAGAAGTCACATCCCCACTCCTACCTCCTCTGCAGGTCCCCCTACCTACTTCSTGCTAACTGCCGGCTATTTGCAACCCTTCAGTAGCCTTCCCACTGCTTGGGAAGCTGGATTCAAAGGTTAAGTGTGAATTGACCGCTGAGAGCAGGTGGCTGTAGCCACCTCACACACCACTTCTGTTCGCCTTCACCTTAACATGCCTTAGGTTGAGTGATTTGAGTGTAACTGCATGCCCACACTCTATCACTAAAGCTGCAAGGAAAACTACTACTATTCAACTAAAACCAAAACCCACAAAGATTTCCAGCTCCCCTATACATTGGTCACATTAACAACAAAGTGTGATTCCACTTCAGTGGGATATGAGGTTTTAAGAGCTGATGACAAATGAACACCCCAAACTAGAGTTGTTCTCTAATGGTCAGCAATATATCACAAGGTATGTTGAAGGCCAAAAGGAGCTTATTATACATTTAAATTTAGAAATAGTGCAGGAAAATCACTTTGTTTTGGGTGTCCTATGTTCAGAATATATAGGCTGTAGATGTGAAAGTGGTGATTTAGTGTCAGCTACAGTTGAAACAGTGTTTCCATCCCTTTCCTTGCCTCCCATTCCCTCGCCATGTCACCCCTGTAACATTTTGCACTGCTATGGGCTAAACTGACTAGAAATGAAAGTCCTCTTGAAGAAAAGAAAAAAAAAATGGAAACATTATAGTCAGGTAATTGCGCTGGCAGAGTTCCCAGGTGAAATAACTGTTTGAAAAGATAGTAGCAGGGTTGCTTAGCTCAAAATCCACAACCTCCCCAAGGCAGAGCAGCCCCTTCAACCGTCATGTAGCAGATTTCTCCCCATAAGCAATCATAAAGGCTTCAAGATCACTCCCACCTAAATGATAAATGTGGACTGAATGTGAATGCATACCTAAGAGAGAAAATAGAGTTAAAAAATGCTTTCAATTGCAAAAAATATTATAAATAATTTGTTTGCTCACATTTATTGCCTGACCAGCCTTTTCCACAATTAGAACTGACACGACGTACTTGTAACGGTCATAGCCCAATTCTTTAATAGCCGTTAGTATTTCTTCAGAGATTGAAGCACACAAGGAGGGACTAGAAACTCCATCATATTTGGTTTCTTGAAGTTTATTCTATAAAAAACAAATTTGAAAAATCTTAATTTTCGCCCTGGCAGTGTTTTGCTAGAAATTTACAGAGTGATTTCCATTATCGAGAACTAATGGGTGGAATGGCCCACAAAATACAAATGTTATTCTAATACAGCAAAGTTTGCACTGTTTTTAATAATAAAAAAATCTAGAGTAAGTGACATTTAAACATACACAGTCAATCTCCATTCAACAAGCAGTGATGTGTTTTTCTTCTTTATCTGGCTTCAATTCACTGGAAAAGAGTGCTATGAACTCTTGCTCCACATATCCAAAGAATGTCTTCTGGACTGTGGAACTGCAGGGTATCTTTTCAAGGCACTGCTGTAATAACTATGTATTATTTCTATTTCATTCATCTCCACTTGACTTTTGTATGCAAAAGTCAGACTATCAAGGACATCAAATGCATATCTTGCCTGTTATGTGGTATTAGCAATAATTTTGAAGGAGTGAAGTGGCACAAGTTCAAGATCAGAACATTTAGAGAGCAGGATACTGTGGAGATCAGGATATTTTGGATTGTACTGTACTCTATTTTGAAATGAGCAAAAGCTTAAGAACCATCAGCCCCATCTTAACAGCATATGCTTAGTGGCTACTTAGCATAAAACCAATTTTAACTGCATTTGTGTAGTAAAAAGATTTATGTCGTATGTATGTAGTAAAGATTTATGTTCTTTTAAATTTTAGCACACAGTGCTATCATATAGTCTTTGCAAGACAGAAATTACTTTTGCAATTAAGCATTTAGTCCATTAAAATCATACTATACCGTTAGTATCTCTTGAGCTTTCTTTCTTACTACATAATCCTGAAATTTATTGTATGGCTCCAGTCTGTATGTATTGGCATATCTTATCTTTGTCCTGTTAGCCTTCAACGACAATAGTTCAGTTTTTGTCAAATCTGTAAATGACTCTTCTTCTACTGGAGCCATACCTGAAGTTTCATTTGATTGTTTCCTTTTTTCTTTCATCTGTGCAAAATAATAAAAATGTCAGCATTAAATCTAAATAATTTACCACTTAGAGTTTGTAAATAATACATTATGTGGTATAACTAAGAAGAAAAAAAGAAAAGTCTAGGAATATCTTTCAAAAGAAAGTGGAAAAACTGAAAACAAGAAGGATGGCTTTTCTTCCGCCTTGAGACCACAGCTCGCAGCGAAAATGAGAACAGAGCTCAACTGCTGTTCCATTTTTGTTTCTTCTCCACTGAAATCTAAATTAAGTCTGCAATTTAATTCAGCTGAGCAAGTGCTGCAGACCAGCGCTGTGTATTCAGCCTATTTTCTAAGTAAAGGATTATGGAAACTAAGACATGTTTCTTGTCTGAAACTGTTAAGTGTTTCTGGTTCATATACTAGGCAGTTTTACTTTTTTCATTCTTTGTGAGGCAAATACACAAATACCATATGTTACGTATTACTTTCAGTTTGTTCATTTTTAAATAAGAATAAACATACTCCTATTTCCAGGAGTACAGAGTAGAAGTATTTTTTATTTGTTATCAGAACTCTGAAGACTCAAGTGTGCTCTCCATCCAGCCTATTTTTAATATCATTCTCTTCGATATACACAGCAAAACCTGGTCTGGTAATATCAATGAAAACAGTAAATCTGGTGACACACACAATATATATATATATATATATAATATATATATATAATATATATAAGTCAGTCCAGGCCTGACTTAAAGCAGAATAGTAAAAAGATAACAAAGCAAAAAGAGGCAGAAAAGCACATGGAAACAATAAGGTTGTGACACACACTACAGCAGAATAATCAGCTACTTCCCAGAAGAGCAGAAGAGATCAGAAAGGTGTTAAGGTACTCAAAGACGATAGCAACAGCATAGGCTGATACTGAAGGGTAAATGGGGGGGGGGAAGGAAGCACCTATCAAAAGTGGGAAGATCTAATGAGAACTAGATTAGAATTAGATGCCTTTAGAAAAGGCATCGTCTAGGGGCTCACAAATCTTCCAATCTCAGAGGCTTAGCTCTGTTACAGGCTGGTGATTCTGAGAGCCCTAAAGCAAATCAGCTGCAGGTATTTAACTACAGTTCAGAATGTGCAGAGCTGGCATGGCATTACAGTATGCTGAAAATGTGTGGAACAAGCACATATGCACCTACGCTATGGATACTAAATACCTTCTGACTGCAGCTCAGTCACATAAAGGTTATAGCCTTTACCTGCCACCTGAGTTGCTCAGAGGAGCCTGCCAGCTCATTTCAGTCAAAATCAGTCTGCAAAAAGTGAGAACAATCTAAATAGCAATTCTCTGTAATCATGGCTAAAGGAAAGTCGAACATCTTCGGAATGCACAACTAGTGCAGGAAGAAAATTACTTCCAACACCACTACATATAATGCTACTACTTATTAGCAATAAGGCAAGTTTTCTTAATCTTTTACCCAATAAAGATTCCCACATAAGACAAAATGACCAAGTATTTTGTCTTTCAGTGAACCCTAGTAAACAGGCCTAACCTTGGACATGAAAGTAAGTGTGCTGGTTGGAGAAGGCTTTATGTATTTGAAATAAGGGCTGTTTATCAATATTCTTGTTTTAACAATCAATAGCTGTTTAAAAGCTACAGAAAACACTTCTTAAGTGTATTCTTAAAGGAGAACATGCCTTTTCTAAGTTAGGGAAATTATAAAACAATAGTACCATCCCAGCTCAGACAGACTATGCTGCAAGACAGGGGACCATTCTTGTCTTTTTTTGTTACCTWGAGGAGGCTTTAAGGCGACACACCAGTTCCTAGGTGGACACTAGCTTCATTACATCAGGCCAAGCAGAAGAGGGTAGAGGGATCCCAAACCAGGCCAAGCAAAAATAGGCATCCCAAAGAGAGAAAGAGATGAGAATAGCAAAAAGAAAAAAAAAAAAAAAAAAAAAAAAAAAAAAAAAAAAAAAAAAAAGGAAAAAAGAGAGAGCGAGAGAGAAGGGTTTGTGACACCACATAAAAAGAAGACAGGGTAGCTAGCACAGAGCTGGACACGGCTCGTCGCTAAGTTGTCAGCAGATCGCGGCGGGGAACGCGGCGGGGTCCCCAACGCTCCCGCCTCCGACCGTTGCGGCCGTTACCGCCCCACCCTTTCCCCGCATCCCGCTCCAGCGGCTCACGCTGTCTTTCTCGTGAGGGTGCTGGCGCCGCTTCCCCGCCGCCGGAGCGGGGGGCTTCGCCGCCTTGCCGTGCTTCTCCATGGCCCCGGCCGGCAGCGCCGCTGCCCGCAGGGACGGGCGGGACGGGCGGGCGGTCACAGCAGCGGCCGCCGCCGCCTTCGCGCCCCACCCCTGCACCCCGCCCTCGCGAGCCGGGCGCGACGCCGCGCGTGCGCAGCGTGACGTCACGGCGCACGAGCGACGCAGGGAGGTAACGGCCGCCGTGGCGGCGGTTGGGGGWTGTGAGGAGGGTGGGTAAAGTCTCGGGCTCGCTGGTCGGCCCTGCGGCGTTGGGCTGGAGCTGCCGCTGCCGCTGCCCGCACCGGCAGTGTGCGGGGGCAGGAGGTGGAGACGCCCCGCCAGGCGGCCCGGTGCTGGCGGAATGGAGCGGGGCCGCTCTGCCTGCGCCCCGTTCTGCCTGTGCCCCGGGGCACCGCAAGGCTGGAGCTACTCTCCCTGCCACCTCTTTGTCCTATTTAGCTCTCATTTATTTAGAAAATAATAAAAGACTATTATAGTAGTAAAAATTCTGCTCTCGTGTTCTGGCAACCTTTGTCCTGTGTAACGTGGGATGTTTCAGAACGAGACTGACTGACTGCTTGAGCGCCTTGTGGCTGAGTGTTTTGCCTGCTATTTTATGGCACCTATCATCCTGTGGCACCTAATGTCAGTTCCTTATAGAAATTAATTCGGTAGAGCTGTTATCTGTATTTAGGTTTTCCTCAAAGTCGTGAATTGAGGAATTATGTCCTGAATTATGACTGACCCTTCTCATCCCCTTAATTACAGAGAGAAAAATCTTGATTTTCTTGTGTTACTTAACTTTGATGAATGCCTTTTATATTTGTTGTGACCTTTCTCTACCCTCTTCCCCTCCCTTCGCTCCTCTCTCCTCGACGATTTATTGTTTGTCCATTTCATTAGTAGAAAAGCATAACTTTATCATTACAAAATYTAAACCCTATTCCTCTTCATTAGTGTGAACAGTTCTAAGCTTTACAGATTCTTTGACCTAGAGGTGTTTATCTTGATAAAGATCAAGAATTGTTATCCTCACTGTACTGAATTCTGCAAGGAAGCATTACAAATTGTGGAGTAGACATTTTTAACTGATTTGGGTCTGTTTGCAAACTAACTAGTGTTAGCTTCTGTAGCTTTTTACAATGAATACTAAAACTATTGCTAATCTCTGATTTAAATTTTTGCTTCTGAATCAGTCCATTTTCCCATTTAGGCTAACAGCATACAATACTTACATTTGTATTGTTCTCCAGTTACTTCCCATTCTTAAAGAATTTCCATGTTTCTCTCAAAGATTTTGCTGATTATATAAGGGTTGAAGTTCTCAGTAACATCAATTTCTAGACAAACTATACTGTTATCAAAACCTTATATATGAACTGTAATATTTTGCTTCACTCTTTTGGTGTATGTATGTATCTGGTATATGCTTGGCATATGTAAGCATTTAGAAATACACCATCCGTGACCCTGTATTTGTTTGTGTGGACAAATTCTTTCCCTCTTCCTTCTCATTTTCCACAAGGTTGTTCTATTCAGCTCTGTTCCTTTCATAGTATACACAGGTGAGAGTTGCATTGTAGAACTTAAACTCATGTATGCTGCTCAGCTCCTGTGTTCCTCTCTGTGCATCTGTGCTCTTGGGTTTCTGAGGTCATTTTCTGGTTCTAAGATTAATTTCTTTATTAATGCGAAGATTTTTTACTGTTGTTCCTGTTCCAGATGGCGTTATCGGAGTCTGTCACTACTTGCCTTTCTCCTGCTGTGCATTATGTGATTTGTGAACTTGGATTTGAGAAAACAGAGACCTATGATATTAATAATATTGTATCTGAAAGTGGTGAAGTATGTTGGCAAGCTATTACAGATCATGTCTGTTACCTTGAGTCAGGTTGGTGTTTGCCTTTTGTGGTAACAATATGTCTAAGACTTATGCAGCATCTTAGAGTAGTTCGTAGCAATCCTAGCTTTGTAATGGCATTTTGTTACAGTAAAACACTATTTTCACTGCAGATTAGCATATATATAGTTCTCATCTAGGGGGAGCTTTAAGCTTTGCATCCATGAGTAGCTGATATTTGGTTACTGCTGATTCCTAAGATTTGTGTAATCTGTGCTACTCGGGTAGCACCTTCTTTGCTTCCTCATTCATTTTGATCCCAGCTCCATGTTCCTGTAGTTAAGGAGTTCAGTTCTGTCCCTCTGCTACCTCATAGCTCTTTTCTCTGTATTCTTTATATTCATTTGCACTAAGATTAATACACTGAAAACATCTTTTTTCCTTGTAGCTTCTCAGACTGTCATTTCTACAGAAGTACAGAAGTTCTGTTTGGTTCATTTTTGTGTGTAAAACAGTTTTGTAATTATTTTTTAATCAAAACAGAAAATATTTGCTCAGATAAAACTGAATTTTATTTGCCATATTGCGTCACACAAATGCTGTTCTTAATCTGCAAAGACAGTAAAAATGATAGGTGTTTCCAATTCAAACAATACAATTCAGTAACTCAGAAGAATTTCTTTTGGTTGTAAATATAAATGTCTGGCAGTATAGTATATTGTTCTCGTTAAATAATCTGGTTAAAATTCACTTTGCTAGATATATAAACTGGTYGTAGCATGTTTTGCTTTTTATGAGTTTTAAAATACTGGATCTTTGGGAAGCTTGATCCTCTAATCACCTTCTGTTTTTTAATTTAAGATCAAATTGTGGATTATATCAAAAGCATACGATCACTAGGACCAGTTTGTGAATCTGTTAATTTGCATTTCAAATCTATGACCAAGAAGCAATTTGTGGCTCAGTATGCGTTATGGTTCCAGTGGACAAACTACACAGAGGTATGGAAGTGTCTGTTGACAGTGTTTTGGCATGTGTTCCCTTTTGAAAGTTTAGTATGACAATTTGCAAGAGAGATGAATGAATCAAAATGCTTAGGATTTGTAGCTAATTATCCTTCTCTGATGTATAGTCACTTCTTTATTTTCTCAACTTTGTAATTAGATTGCATATACATTATCACAAAAAGAATGGGAAGTGTTTCGGGCCTGCTGTAGGAGGGTGGATTTTTTCTTTTTTTTCTGTAAAGCCTAATGAGCTTTCTAATATCAGATTTTATTGTGTAAAGTTATTGTTGATAACTGCAATAAAAGTGAGGCACTAGATACTTAGAAAGTGAAAAATAAAAGAGGTGTCCTAGATTAGTGACCTTTCCTGTATTTGTACAGTGAGTACCACAGAGGAATATTGTGGTCAGTTTTCTGTGCGTTTTTGATAGTGTGATTTTTCTCCCTCTAAATATTTAGCATAGCATTCTTTTTTTTTTTTTTTAATTGCCTTTCAACTATACAGTTATTTCTTGAAGTATTTGATGTTCTACAATATACACAAACTACAGAAATCGCTCTTGGTTTAATGAAACTAACATCATGCTTGGAGCGAGCATTGGGTGATGTAAGTATCAGTAGGAGGATTTTGTTGYAGTTTGGGAATGAGTTTTTAGGTTTTATTTTGCTTTGATAAAGTGGGATAAGCCTGTTCTGTCCTAGTATTCAGTAGCATGCTGTCATTGACTTGCACACATTTTCTATAGCCCTCACAGTTTCTCTGCTGTATTAGCTTGTATCCCAAGTGTTATATCAGAACAAATATATGAAAAGCTAGGAGCAAGGTAGTTTCATGACTCACCCCTGAGTGTTTTGCCAACGGATCAGATAAAATAGCTCACTATTAAATCTCTAGGAGGAGCTGTTAAGAAGGAAATGGCAGAGGACAACGGGCTAATGGGCTAATTCACATCTAATCAGACCAATTTGCCCCAGACTAACCAAGGATGAAATTTGAAATGATGAAATGTTATCAAAGGTTGGAAAAAATGGTCAGGGTGGAAAATATGGAATTGAAAGCTTCAGCACCTGAAGCATTGAGGTGCTGAGCAGKACAGAATTGCAGAGACTGCCCAACTACGATGAAATCTAGTTTCACAGTGAAATTTGGAAAACAAATCACAAGCTTCCTTCCTTAAGCCCTAAAGATTAGTCGGGTAAGAATTGAGTATCATTTCAGGGTAAAGTTATTCCAGTAATAATGTTACTATTGTGCATTACTTTTCTTGTACTCATTCTTGATATAGTCCTATAGACTTCACAAAACTTCATATTATTTCATAAAATAGTCAACCTTTGTTTCTTTTTATTGCAAATATATATTGGTTTATTAATATAAAACTATTTTGTGCTTTTATTCTGTAGGTGTACTTATTGATAGGTAAAGATTGTCCTTTCCTCCTAAGAGATTTGCTTATTTCTGAGGAGCTTGCAGTTATCTTTGGACAAMCTGTAGTAAGTTTATAGTTTTGAAATAAGTTGTAAACCTAGAGTTTCTTTTTCTTCTTGTCAGATGATGGGTTTTCAAGCATTGTATTGAAGTTTGTAAAATGCTGTAAAATATTTGAAAAACTTTCACTGATTTTTCTGATTGTATTGTTTTAATTGAGGCAAGCCATGATCAATCATCTTGACAATAGAAAGTGTCCCTTTAAGATAATACTATTTTCTCAATATGTTCAGAAAATTGTCCATCAGRGAAAGATACATGATAAGAAATATTACATTTCTTCATGCAATAATCACTTTGTTTACCAATTAGATGAATGTATTGAGGGTGTTCATTGGATCTCCTTATGGTCTGAATCTTCGTAATGTTTTGTGGCACGGCTTTGCTTCCCCACAAGAAATTCCTGTGAAGTAAGTTACCAACAAAATCTTGTTTTATTATGAGATTGAAAAGCAATTATGCATATAATATTTTTATTAATAATAAAAAAGTTGGTATTTTGCTTAGCTTGTAAAGGGTTCTGACTATGCCCTAAATATTTTCCCTCTGTTCTGCTTGTGTTGGAATCACATTTCCACAGAGTACGTCGGCCCATATAAAACTGGTAAAGCACACTTGTCATAAAACTGACTAATGGGAAAACCGAAAAGCTGAAGGTCTTAGAAACCTGGTTCCTCATATTTTAAGGTTCTGGGGAATAGCAGAGAACAAGAGGCAGAGGAATGGGATAGGAGAAAGAGAGGTGCAGCCAACACAGAATACAATGGTGCTTTCTACTCTAATTCCACATTTTGGGTTTTTTTTTCATTGCTTATGAAAGTAATTATTAAAGGTTTCAACTCTAAAGCACAGTGGCACTTAGGCATTTGATTTTCTTTGAAAAGGCAAAATCTGTGTGTTACCCACAGACATCTAATCTTTTGCATAATATTTAGTTGTATAAGCTTTTCTAATATATTGTGGCATTCTCCCTAGATACTGTGCTATGCTGCTTTTTTTAACTGCAGGATTGGGTCAGTTGCTACAGACATACCTTCTGCAAACAAAACACATTTTAATACATCGACCGTATGTGACCTTCACTAGCTTACAAGAACTGAATATATTTCCAGGCAAGTTTTTAACTATTAGCAAGTTTTAATTATGCAACATTCATTGTTATTTCATTTCATAATGCATTTTTCACAGGTCTAGAATTGAGTCTTTTAGCAAATGTTATTAGATGAAACAATCATGCTTGTTGGACAACTTTCTGATATGTAGAAACCTAAAGAAACATATATATATACACACACATGTATATATTCCTTTTTTTTTTTTTATGATGAACACACAGTTTATACAAGTTATCTAATATGCCCTTTCAGAAGGCAAATAGGAAGTCTTGTTCTTAATGGTGCTCATAGTTAGTTTGTGGTGTTTAAGCAACTTGCCAGTGGAACACCTGTTCGTGTAACTGGTATGGCTTTTGAGGACCAAATCAAACTGACAATATTCAGATTATCAAATATATTATAAATTCTGTAACTATTTATTTGTTCCAAAAATACCTACTACAATTAAATTGCACTTGTAAATTTAAGTTCTCCCTTGGAAAATATTTATAACATTAAGTGTGTGAGTTTCATGACATGGTAACATCAAAGCACAGTGCAGGTCATGGCAGAATGTTCCTACCAAGTGTACTGATTGTCACCAAATTAAAATGATAAATATATCTTACATTTTATCTGAAATAGTTGGAGAACAGCTGAACAGAAGTTGGGCCTACTTGCTGTGTAATCTTTTAATCCYGCTAATAAGCAGCCACAGGTTTTTAAGTGCTTTGTTTTTGTCTGATGTTTTAAATTTTGACAAAAAATACTTTTCAAACAAAATTAAAATCACTCAGTTTATGATTTTAAACATAGTATGACCTTCATTATACTTGCATAGTTAAATTGGATACCTTTTAAGTCTTCTTTTATAAAAGAAGACTCATAACTTTTCAATGAAATGTTAAGAATAAATAAATACACTGTACATATATACATTACTAATATTGTTTTGTTAACTTGCAGATCTTAACCATGAAACACTTTCCTTAGCTGAAGAGCTAGTGAAACTGTCCAGTTTTGTTCTAAAAATGATGTTGCCATTTTGGCTTGCTGCTTTAACAGCTTTCAAGCAAGGCAGGTAAAAATTAGACTCTTATTTTTCTGCTTGGTAAGATTTTCACTCATAAAAGCCATTATTTATAAAATACTAGTCAGCAGAATTTGTACACTTCAAAGATTTTTATTCAGTCTATTGCCTAACAGCATATAGTTCTTAGACATATTGTGTATGTATACAACGTATAGCACCCTTAGGGTTTTATTTTGAACTATTGTGTCTGCTTTGAGAACTTTTCCATATTAGAATGCAGCAAAATGACAAACTCAAGTACTACCTTTTTTTTCTGGGTTGAACATTTCATGAAGAATTGCATTTTCTATACTTTGTGCCAACTAGAAGTGGATTTTGAAACCTACAAAAAGGAACTGCAGCAGGTGAAACCAATAAGGAGAATTTTATAAAGCAAATGGAAAATATTCAGATATGAATCTACTGAGTTGAAAGAATATRTATTTATTACATTATCTTCCTTTCCCATATTCCACCTTTTAAAAGTAGTATCACCTGTGAGCTGATTCCATTTCTGTTGGGCAGAGTTAGTCATTTAGTGTTCCTTTATAAAAAAATAATTACAAAAGGATTTTGCTTTGGCTTGTATGCCTGAGAGTTTCCATGTTCTGATGGTGTTTCTCTAAGGTGGTTCTAATTTCAAAGTTGATTATACTTGTAAGAGGAGGAAAAAACTTTTGGGTATTTCTCTCATTTTTCAGGTATGCTGACTCTATGATTCTCTTACTCCCTCAGCTGGAAGCTGGACTTAGATTGCTCTTCACTGCTACGAATAAATGTCCAAATCGATTGCTAACAGCTGAGGTAAGTTTCTCTGTAATGTCAGTTATAACATAGGGCTAATAATTAGTGCTTCAAAATAGTTATTGTAGAAGCACGATTTCTAAATATTTATTTATTTATTTATTTATTTTTTTTTTTTACCTCCCCGAATTTTGGAGACATCATTTACAAATTCTTAGAAGAGTTTTACCAATATTTCTTTTATTTTTTTTAAAAAAAAAGATGTCTGAGAGTAAAAGAAGCTTAAAAAAGAACCCGAAGGTTAGTATCCAGTCACACTAGTTCACAGTGACAAGTAGGTAATTTGTTTTTTAAAACTTGGCAAAAAGTTCAATAATTTTTTTGTTTGTAAGAAGGTTTTCCCTGTTTGAACTCCTTTGATGTAAATGARTAAATACCAATTCCAGATACAAGTTTAGTTGTTTTCTTTTGAAGAATAATTAATATTTATTGTCTTCTATTTTAGCCTTCTACTCTCTACACCACTTTTGATGAGGTACTTTTCCTTTTTTCAAATCTGATATCAGAATTAAGGCATATGCATATTTCTCATTACTCATGATTAGAAAGCACTTTCTCATTGTGTTGAATAAGACATTACTTCTAAATTCTTTCCAAATAGAAGAAGATGGGAAGTAAAAATGTTTTAAATTTGGAATCATCCAGAAAATAAATACTAAAATCTATACAAAATTTAAGGAATATACTTTAATTTCTCCTAAATGTTTGAATATTGTATATCTTTATCTTTGATAAGGAGAAAAGGATATGACTGACTAAGAAATGACTGACTAAGAAATCAGTCATTTCCCCTCAATTCAGTTATTGGAAATGATGTGCAAATATGCTTGTGTGCTGAAATCCTCTTATATTTTGGCTTTTCTGATTTATCTGAAATCGTTGCTAATAAGTAGACACCTTGATTCTGGAGTTGGGAAAATAAATGCTTAATATTAGAGAAGTTTACTACTTAAGGTGATGGCTTTCCTTTGATTCTTTTGGCTTATTAGTAAGCTTTTTTTTTTTTATTGAAATGACTTTTTCTAGATGCTAGCAAAACATTTGAGTAATGAAGATATCAATCAGCTTCCTCTAGTTCTTGAAGAACCTGCAATGGCAAGTATTTTAAAAGCTTTTGTTTGTTCATTTGTTTTTCTTTTTGCAATATATTTATGATCATGCCTGAAGTTTGCTTAGTGCAYGTTGCTTCTCTCCAGCAACTTAAAGCTGAAAGCTCCTTAACTTACTCAGTGCAAAGGATACAAAGCAGTACAGAACACCATGCTATATTGGGTTAGGATTTGAGAATATCCATCTAACTGAAAAATAGAAGTCTAAGGGAGATTCCCACTAGACTCACGAAAATCAGTTCCCACTAGACTCACGAAAATCAGATGAGTAGAGTAGAAGAAAAACTGGTGCTATACTCAGGAAAAAGTAAAACTCATTTTTTTCTGGGACACAACTTAAATCAGCTGTATAGATGGAGCAAACACACCTGCAAACCTCCTAGAGCACATCCTGCATCTTGCCACCCAAACAAATAAGGAGCATGAAAACTGAGGACATTGGAATTAGGTAGGGAAGACATGAGTTTACTTCATTAGGTACCAGAGGCAGTGGGAAGGATTTGGGACAAAAAAAACCCCCAAATTATCAGGTGCTAACTGTCATGAAATACCTTATATGCTAGTTCTGTTTTTTTCCAGAAGCTGTGAAAGTGGAAGAGTTGCCCCCATTTTTGTTTACAAGCAGAGTATGCTCTTTCTTTCAGTCTGTCTGCCTAAATGTCCCTTTTTCTATAGACACAATTATATGCTTATATTTCAGAAGGTRTTCTGTTCAGTTCGCTGTGTCATCCTATGTTGTCACAGGAATTTCTTTGGGATTTCTTGAACCATCAGGAGGGTCCACGTATAAGAGATCATTTAAGCCATGGAGAGATTGATCTTAAAACATTTCCCAGGGAAATTGCCAATCAGATTGTTGCTTTTGCAGTCACACTTCTGTGCAGATTTTCTGATGAGGACGTAATTGCTTTTAAGGTAAGGATCAATGTTATGCTGTCTAGATGACTAGGTTTGAATGCCAAATCTGATTTTAGTGAATCTTAACAACTACATTTTTCTTGATTGTCACTTTCTGTGGAAATATAGTGTTCCTCCAAGTACAAATTGTGAAAGTATGTTTCTCTAATATTGTAGTGAATTTTAAGCAGAAGATTTCCTAAAGATTGTCTTTTCTTACTGTAACTTAATTTGTTCATAACACTGATTATAGTGGTACCACTTAATTTTCTTAAATTGTGTTTACACCTATCCTATTTGCCTTTCTGGTAATTCAGCAGATATGCAGTTCAGCTGTAATGGCATGTGATATTTAAGACTCTTTTTCTCTCTGAGATAGATAAATAATAGTAGTAGTACAATAATGGATGTGTGGTTTGGGTCTGCAGTGTGAATAATGTGAATTTCTGTTTTTCTAGCAAAAGGTTTCTCAACATTAGTGTTTATTACATTTGCTTCTCCCAATTTCCTTTTAATATTGACAATTATCTTTCAATATGCTAAAGTATACTTTACGATAAAACTTCTCTTTTTTAGGGGTAGCTCTTGCTGATTTCTCAAGATTACATGTTGCTGCATTAAGAGAATATGTGTTTACTGCTATCAGGTTTCAGAGTATGTGTGTCAAAGTAATAATTTCTCACTGTGCTCAATAATATTTTCATCCCTCACGCATTTGGAAATCTTAATTCAGTTGTCTAAGGGCCTTACTTAAAGTTAAGCATAAGTCTATGTCTGCMTAACATTAGGACCTGTTTTTTTTGAAATGTCTTTTGTCTACTCTCTTGTGAATCAGGAACATGTGGTCATAAAACCACTGATGAACTGTGCAAGTTGTTACTGTTCTCAGTTTCATCCAATTTCCCGTGTCAAGAAACAGGTAGGTACTTCTAGCTGAAGGCATTCAAGTCTGTGAATCCTTGAAATTGGTCTAAATGTTGTTTTTGTACTTTGATTGTCCTAAAAATTTAGAATTCTAATGTAGCTTCCTTTCTGTTTTACACATTTTTTTATRAACTTTCAAGTTTTATCTTACATAGTTCAGTGTTGTTAAAAGTAAAGCTAGTTAAATTCCTTCTGTTGATGCAGTGCTTTGTAGATCCATGCAGAGTTTTATTCTTACTTGAATATATGCTCTTCTGTGAATTTATGACTACGGAAGAGGTAGCTTACTGTTAACTGCATTTTTTTTTAATAATCCCCTATAATAGGAAAAGTGAAATACATTATCCAAACTGTCAATGACTACGCATTGCATAAAATTTCTCATGATACATTTTGAATTCTTAGGTGCTGGAATGCATGAAGAGCATTCACTTATGGTCTGAACTACCAGTAGTGCCTGAGGAACAAATTCAAGCAGTAAAAGGGTATATGTTTGCTATTAAAAAAGATAATTTTGAGAATTATTTTGAACAATGGAAACTGGGATAATGAAACATTTCTTTGCATACTTTACTACGGAGATGATAGCTACCAAGGGGATTGCAATAACTACAAGGAATGAGGACACATCTGAAACATGCAGCAGTTCARTGTCTCCATGTACTGTTTCTCAAAAGATACTGAAAGAGTTGTGAAGCAGTTAAATCAGATCTCAAGTCATTTGTCCACATAGAGCCAGTATTGTCCACAAAGACAATAGAATGGTTTACCAGATGAGAAATTTAGAACAGTTGCTTGTTCAAAAAAGGGCCTGTAAGCCAAATCAATRGAATATATATGTGAGATATAGTAGAAAAAGAATATAACGTTCTCTTGTGATTTGAAAAGGAGGAAGTCATTAGTAATGTCACTGGAGAAAATGATATTCATCAAGAGAAATTCATCTGAGAAGCCAAACGAATAAGCTGAGAGATGAAAATTCAGTGCATTTGGCACATGCTCAGTATGCTTCAGGATTCTGAAGAACAAGTGAAGAATTAAGAATGATTCAGAAAACTGATATTGAAAGAAGGTCATTTTCAGTTAAAAGAAAGTAATGCTCGTAAAATAGAGGGAAAGGAACTGAAATGAGACTGAGACAGAACATTGAATATAATTCTGGCTCCGAAGTTTACGTCTTGATCTGTGTTATTTAGACAAGTAATAAGCACTATACTCTGTCTTCATCTCAAAGCTTTTTTGTTTGTTWTGTTTTGTTTTGTTTCAAGGTTTGAAGGAAATGCTGAAGCTAGTGCCTTTGTTTTAAAAACATCAGAGATTCTATCTCAATTACATCAGTATGTGCCCCGGAGTTGCTTCAGTTCAGATGAACCAGTGAATAGTGACCAAATAGACAGGTAAGATTAATGTGCTCTGCCTTCCTGCTGTCATCTTCTATGTACAATCCAACTGTTTCTTTAAAGCAGTTGCRTGCACTTTTCCAACTTTGCTTTTGTTTTAATCTGAAAATTTTATGGATTCAGCTGAAGATCATCTTCAAAATGAAGCATATATTCAGAACATTGTGACAGAAGAGTTCTGTTTTGAAATTTGCATGGGAAAAATGCCTAGTTTTCTTTCAGATTTGAAGCAAAATATTTTAAATATGTYGAGTAATTTCTGTACTTGCTAGATTGTTAGCTTTAGTCTGTTTCATGAGCTAACACTGCACCATAGATTTGTTTTATTCAATATATAGTCGATGTCACAGGTATGCACAAAATTTAAAATATTAATGTTRCTCTACTTATTTCATTCTTTGTATACTTTAATATCAAGATTTTGAAATAGAAAATACCATGTTTATACTTGTTGTCAGACTTAGAAATATATTGGTAGTTCCAATTACATTTAATTTGTAATAATAATCAAAATATTTGGGCTTTTAATTGGCACTCTTGTGACAGTGTTAAGAGATCTGAGTCTAAGTTAATATGGTGGAGGAAAACTCTTGTAATCAAACTTCATCAGGTGTGAGCAGGATAGTGCAAACAGGGATGCCTGTTCCTTTAGCTTTGTAGTCTTGGGTGTCTTCTGTTTACTGCTTCTCAATCTGTTACTTCTCTCATTGATTAAAAAGGAGCCTGATCACTAAAGCTTAAAACCATTTTTTTAGAGTTTTCTGCCTTATCACTCATTCTCTTTTTCTTTTTTTTTTTTTTAATGTTCTGAGGATAATTTGGGCATGAGGAAAATGAAAAAAACACTTTTCTAAGAACAGCATATTTAAAATGATGTGTGACAACGTCATGTTAGCAGATTAGAATATGACTGCAGAAAAGTATTTTAGTGTTTTTACAAGTTGTAACGTTATGTGCTGAGTGAAAAATTGCTTTTTTTTTTTTTTTTTTTCAAAATATTAAGTCATTTGCTTCTTGTGCCCAGAAGAAAGACCACACACTAATAGAGGTATTAATCAGTACCCTTTATTTTAGTGGATGCCAATTATCTGTAAATTGAAATATAATGGGAGAGTTCAACCAGAACTGTGCTGTGATTTGATATGTACAGTGTATCTTTTCAGACAGACAGTTTATTGTGACTGTATTTCTTTGATTTGAAATGAGAAGCATTAATTACCCGCAGTTTTGTAATTATATTCAGTAAAGTGATAGAGAACAGAATCACTGCTCTCCTACTACACAGATCTTGCTTTTCTGAGTTGTCAGGTAACAGTAATCTGCTTACAGGTTTTCAGAGTTAAAACATTATTATTCTGCCCCACTGAATATGAAATACATCTTGCATTATATTTTGCTGGCTAGATTGAAACTAATATTTATTTCCTGTTTTAAAGGCTATTGACTGAACTTTGTGATACGCGCATTTGCACACTCTACTCCCCACGATCTGTTCTGGAAACACTGGTGGTTTTCCGTAAAATAATCACACAGTGCCATCAAGTGTCAGGACAAGTTATTGCAAGCCTTGAGTTGAGATACAAACAGTGGATAAATAAAACGCTGCGTTCTCGCCAGAGGCAGAATTATCTAAGAATGTTAAACAGGTTGGATTATGTTTTTCCTTTACTTTGTGGCTAGGTGTGTGAGAGGATGGTGGCATGCCCTTCTTGCTGTTTTCAGTGGTTAATTGTAGGAGTTTGTGTTAACCCTGATTTTCATTATGTACTAATATTCTCAAGATGGAGAATAGTGGGTTGTTATACTACTTCACTGCAAAGTATAAGCTTTTAAATAAAAATACATCTTTCAATGTTAGACTGTATTTTTGAATTTCCAGTTTTTCCTATTTAGACATAAAAAGTGCCATTAAAGTTTTATCTAAGTGCAGTATGTTAAATTAATGTCAGCACTCTATCTTCTTTAGTTCTGTTCTTCACTGGTGGACTTCTAACGATCTTCCTTTTTTTCCACATTTGATATGCAGCTTTTTAAAATGGATTCATAAGTCCCAAGAGTGTTTTATAGTAATGATATTAATTTTCTTTGTATTTTTTGCTTATTTCTAGCATTAAGTTTTTGTCGCCTGTGTTACGTCTGATCTTGGTGATGGTAACTCTAGAATTAGTCAATATCCATCTGGTTGATAAGAAGAATGCTTTTGATTATCAGCAGTATCTAAAGTAAGTATATAGAACTTACATTATGCAAATAGGTAGCTCTACATACTTTCATGGCTATTCAAGTGAATTTGATCTGTGGTATAGATCCCTTAGGGAAAAAAATAAAGAAAAGTCTAATAGCATAACTTTGAATACCTTGTCAGTCATCTTTTTGTTGTTGCAGTTCAAGAAGTAGAAAACCTTAGTTGAAAATGTGTAGTCCAGTTGTTCACATTTTCATTTTTTTATTAGACTCCTTATTGCTAAAAGTAAAGATTGATCAACATACACAAATAATATCAATGTATAAAAGCTGTGTTTAATATATGACTAACTTGTGTTACAGTTAATTGCTAGTTGGATATTGGAGGCATTGTGAAACTTATGACTATGCAAGGCAAGAAAACTTGGGGAAAATTCTGTTACGCATTATATAATCACACTGTTTGTATGGCAGTGTTTAATTGCAGTTCTGAAAATCACTGCTTTTTGCTGCAAGAGTGAGAGAGTCTCTTTTCCAAAAGTAAAAGAAAATTTATGGCATTGATCCTTCAAGGGGGAGATCCGGAAATTTAAAGAAAAGTAACATCTTTTAGTTATTAAGTGCTCTTTTATTTATCCTTTAACAAGTTTTTCTTCATTTTTGTTTTTTAAAGGTTTCTGAAGTCTGTTTTGCAGTATACTGAGAACTTGGTGACATACACAAATCCAGAGAAAAACAAATGGGATGAAGCCATGGAGCTTACAAACAAGGCTTTGACAAAAATAAAGAGTTTCAGTGACAAAAAGCTAATGTTAATGCAGTTAGCTACATAAATCATTTTAAGATTATTTGGACATCATTATATTTTGAGTTTTAGAGTCATCAAATATCTTAAGTCTAAGACTTAAAGATAAACCTCATCAATCATTGTCAAATTTCAGATGCAGTATTTATTATTTTTACTAGAAGAATGTTGCTGATAGTGGATTTGAATGATAAACCTTCCCTAAAACAGACTGTGCCAAATCTAGTGAAAAGGATTGGCTGTAAGATAATACAGGATACAAGTGCTACTTGTGTTTTATAGCTTGGTTTTCATATTTTTGTATTATATTGAAAATATTGAAGAAAGCAGTATGAATGAATGCTCTGAAAAAAAACTTAAATAAAGTACTTTTTAATTTTGATGAAGTATGCTACAAACAACGTCAATTATTCTTGCTTAAAAATGTTGCTTATTGAAACTGAGTGTAAGTTCAAAACAGAATCAAATCTTGCACTGAGACAGAGCTGAAAACATACCAACCAGTTGATTATATTCCAGAATTAAAACAGCTTCTGGATAATACATGTCTTCTTTTTTTTTTTTTTTTTTTTTTCCATATTTTCTTCCGTTAATTCCCACTATTTATCTCCCTAGCCGACTGAATTAATTTCATACTGATTAAATCTGAACACCCACATATACACACTCAGACACATATTCATTATAATTCAAAAAGTTTTCCCTTGTTGCACACTACATTAATTTGAATAATTTATTTTTTCAAAAATAGTTCTCCCCTTTCTCTTCCCCAGTGAGTACTATTTCAAAGGAATGCATCAATTTAAGAACTGACTAGCAGAAGACCACCAATCTAGGTCCATTTGCTTTATCCTACAGAGAGTAAAACCATAGGGTAATGTCTGTAGAATGTTTGACTATACAAGAGATTAGAGATTCAAGTTACATTTTTAATGTGATTCTTCACAATATTTCTTCCCTGGATATCTGAGAGAGGAAAAACTGGGCTGCTTTACTACCCTAATTTACTGGGAGTGGGAAGGAGAGGGGAGGAGGGAGAAACAGGTAGGGAGAATATAAATAAACATCATTTTACCTCCTTTGTACTACCCTAGCAATATACTGTGTGTTGGAAATTGAACTTATAATTAAACTTTTTGTTACTTCAGAATTATGTAATGTGAGAAAAAGTGAGAATTAGAGAAAAAGGATTTAAGGTAGGAATAGAGGTAATGAATCAAATATAGCCTGTGAGCCACAGTCAGAAATTCCAGCTTTTTTAATGCTTGAAGTAGCAAATCCTGATTGTATTTTTTAAGGTTTAATTCTCTCCATTGATACTGCTCTGAAATGTTACCTTTTGATAAGTGTAGTTTGATAGAGACTTTTAACATACTTGGTTTGCTTGTGATAAATATTGCAAGGCAAAGATATATTTAAGCTTTATCTCTTTATTGTAGGAAGAAAATAAAGTGAAATACAGTCATGGTTTAAAAGTGCACAAACAGAGGATGAACTTTTTTTTAGAAAGTATGTTCATGTACTGAAAAGCACTCTAAAGACCATAGGTGCATATTTTTAACAGCATGTTCCTGTTCTTTCTCTTTTATTTAAAATTTGCTAAAATCATCTTGTGTGCTGTTCTTTTCATCCATGTGCACCTAAGGTGTACATCGCCCATTTCTCCTTCACTAGTTAGCATCATAAATGTGATTTCCTCTTTTAAACCTGTAATAAGGAATTAGATATTCTATAAACTACATAGCATTATATAAAAAAAGTAGAAGCAAAGAAAGAAACAAAACCACTCTGATAGCGTAACATCCCATTTTCTCTTGAAGAAAGAAAACCTACCCATTGATAAAGATTGTCTCATATAAAAATACACACCTCTACCATACCAGTATAAGATCTTGATTCAATTCTTCTGAATTCTTCAGGTTCTTTATGATGCAGTTCTTCAGTTCTTCTTCAGTTCAGTTGGATAAACCTGATTAGGCATTATTATTTCTTAAGCCTTTCTAGCAGAGCTAAATGCATGGATCATAGCTTTTTCACACCGTTGAAAGACTTGCAGAATAGAGATACATGGTCAATATATGTCCTACAGTAAGTATGGGAGAGAAAATGACCTAAGACATGATAGAGACTGTTGCGTTTGCCCTATCAAAAATTTTTTTTTTTGAAATTACTTTCTCCACTTCCATTACTCATCTCCACCATCTATTTGGAGTAATTTTGAGTTTTAAGATATAAAAAGAGTATTGACTATGAACATTCAGTATTTCTGAGACCAAAAGAAGCCTTGAATAAGCAAAGCCATCCAGAGGGTTCATCCTGAAGGAAGCTGATGAAACAAATCAATTTTCAACGCAACTTTTGGGGGAATTTTTGTTTGTTTTTTTTTCTTCTAAATAGAATTGCTTGGAGCTGATCTGTTCAAAAGTGCATTGGCATTTCTTATGTGTTTAAATAGTTGTCCAGTATTTCTCAAAATTCTCCCATTCCTGAAGTATTGAATATCTAGAATTGTATCAATGTACTGGACCGAGTGTGGTATTTCGTCAAAGAACTACTTATGTCTGTTTTAATTGTTGGCTTTGTCCTCTGAGTTCTGTCTTTCCCTGGGACTGGTATTTACTCAGTGAAGTGATACAAACATGTGGAGTCTACAGCATGGCCTGTAGAAGGTGGTTGAATTTTTTTGTTTACAAAAAAMCTCCAAAAATTGGGTATGCTTCTCTGATATGATCTTTCAAGGTCAAGGTCAATCATCCTAACTCGAAGAATTCATGATAGAAGTTTTGAAAAAAAAAACGAAGAAAATYGATGTCTTTCTGTGCAGGCCAATGAAATCCCTCTGCATCTTCTTGAATATCCCGCCTAAATAGGAAGAGGGATGTGTTTAATCGTTTTAGCTTTTCAGTAGGAGATACATTTCCCCTTCTTGCCTTCCATCCAGAGGAAAGTTTTGAGATAGAAGCCAGTATTAAATAATAAGATATAGGAYGTTCTTAGTTCAGATTAGAATGGACTTAGTTTCAAGTAGGAGTAGAAATTCTGTGTATTTTACATTGAAATAGATTAAAAAGCAAATACTTGGAATCCATGGTCTCTATTATGATGTGCATGTCTTTGTTCATATATGTAGGAGCTTGAAGAAAAGATGATCTTTGAAGTATTTATGTTTTAGTTGTGTAAATAGTTAAGTTTTTTGTAATCTCCACAGACCATCACTTCAAAGCAGAGGTTTGCTGACTGTACAAACACAATGAAACATCAAATTATGATAGGCATTTGCATGTGGAAACAGAACTTGTTCATTATTCCCTCACTGTCATTCTCTAATTACTGTTCTCTGTTGGGATTATAGAAGGGGGCCAAGTCATAGAATCATAGAATCATAGAATCATTATGGTTGGAAAAGGCCAGGATGTCACTGGCCTTTTTGGCCACCTGGGCACACAGCTGCCTCGTGTTCAGCCGCTGTCGACCAGCACCCCCAGATCCACGCAGCTCTCCGGCTGCTCTGCCCCAGGTCTGTAGCGCCGCATGGGCTTGTTGTGACCAAAATGCAGGGTCTGGTGCTTAGCCTTGTTGATCCACATACAGTTGGTCTCAGCCCATCAATCAAGCCTGTCCAGATACCTCTGCAGAGTCTTCCTACCCTCAAGCAGATCAACTCTTCCTTCCAGCTTGTTGTCACTTGCAAATTTGCTGAGGGTGCACTCAATCCCCTTATCTAGATGGTTGATAAAGATATCAAAGAGGACCAGCCCCAACACTGACCCCTGGGAAACACTTCTCGTGACCGATTGCCATCTGGATTTAACTCCATTCACCACCACTCTCTGGGCTCAGCCATCCAGCCAGTTTCTCACCTAGCAAAGAGTTCTAAGCCATGAGATGCCAGCTTCTCCAGGAGAAGGCAGTGGGAGACTGTATCAAAGGCCTTACTGAAGTCTAAGTAGAGCACATTCACAGCCTTTCCCTCATCCACTAGACAGGTCACCTAGTCACAGAAGGAGATCAGGTTGGTGAGGAAGAACCTACCTTTCTTGAACCCCTGGTTGTCACACACTTGCTATGTGATCCCCTTCAAGATGATCTGCTCCATAACTTTCCCCGATACCAAAATCAGGCTGACAGGCCTGTAGTTCCTCAGATCCTCTATCCAATCCTTCTGGTAGATGGGTGTCATATTGACAACTCTCCAGTTGTCTGGGACCTTCCCTGTCAGTATTGTGCATTCTCATAGGAATATCATACATGTGACTGACGTGTTTAGAACTTCAAATGCAACCTTTTGGGTTTCATTATCATTGTATTATACAGAAAGGTTTTATAGTAACAGAGTAACAAAATTGATTTACTTTATCATTTGTGGCCTGTCTTCTCGCTGTTTTTAAGCAGCTTGATAGTCTTTGAAGCAGACACATGGTGGCGGTGTTTGTTAATTCAAAATTGCATTGCATCTTGACATTTGCTTTCTGAGCTCGCTCTTAGAATGCGTATAAAGAAATCAAATTTTCTTTTAACTTCATCAGCATTATTATTTCTTATGCATATCCTTCATTGTAATTATTGCTTCAAGTGAAACTTTATTTTAGAAATGTTCAATTGCTCCAAAAGTTCTGAAAGAAATGAGAAAAAAGTTTTGCAGACAGCATTCTAATAACTATATAGAGGTTCAAACCAGTCACCAAAGTACTTGCCAAGAACTTTTCCAATTTGCCAGAAGTCCTCCAAGTCCTTCTCAAATAATTTCAGGGTTTTCCAGATTTAATTTAACAAATTAGTCTTAGCTTATTACAAAATGTAGGATGCTATTGATTTSTAAAAGAAAGGATTCTTGATTGTCCTTTGTCGTTTGCAGTGATATAATGAAAAAATGAAAGTCTCAAAAGTAAATGTCTTTTTCTGAAAATGATATTTTATTTAGTGTTTTTTGGTCAAGGAATGTGATTATTAGGAAAACTGCTTGGAGGTCTCAGCTTTATTTTTGTGGTAACCATTTATTAGTCTGTTAAAACTGAAATGTGCTATTCGTATGCCTCTCTGTGAAGAATATAGAGTTGAGCATTGCTTGTTGGGTGGCCTTTGAAATTCATGTCCACAGTAGCATTTTCAGATCATGCAGAGAGGTTGCAGTTAAAAAAAAAATCATTCACATGAGGCAATTTTTGTATGCTGTGGAATCTTGTGTAGAAATGTTGGAACATCCCCAACAAAGCTTGTTTCTGCCTTATGTTGCATTAGTGCATCTGCTCCTTATACTGTATACCACTTTTTTTTTTTTTTTTTTTTTTTCATAAAGTGATCTGCAGATGCTGCTATCTACTTCAGTGGAAAGCTTTTACTCCACTAAGTATCTATCTCATGCTCTTTGGGTCTCCCTTGAAGTGGATTTATTCCTATCTGTACTTCTTTTCCAGGAGACTCAAAGAATTATATATGTATTTTAGATAAAGTAGCATATAGGAAAACCTATATATGGTTTGCGCCAGTGGCTGACTTTCCAGGAAGGGAGTCGTGTGTGGTACTTCACAGCTACATTTTAGTTCCATAATATTTTATGTTTCAAAACCAAAAGAACTTCACATACTGTATCAGTTGTCTTTTGGAAATTTTGCAGGAACAATACTATAGGTTGGATCATCTGATTTTCGCTCTTTTTAAATTTCCAAGGATAAATGCAGAAGATCTGTTATTAAATAAGTCTATGTATTTTTAAAAATATATATTTTCAGGTAGAAACTGACTGAACTGAAGATACCTGTTGTCTGTCTCCATTGGGCTCCAGGCAACAGGATGTAAATATGGGTAATGAATATTCTGTGAGATCAAGCTGGCATTTTTTTCTGAAGGTGAGAATCTAAGACAATGTATACAATTAAAACCAACAGCCTTGCTTACCAAAAGGAGTCCATGCCTTCTGGCATTCTCTGCTGAATACCTCCTCTGTTCCTCTCCCATGTATATGCATCTCACAGCTTCTCAACAGAGAAGAGAAAGGAGAGAAAAAAAAAAAAGCATAGTAGAACCAGCCAGCGCCAGTTTGTTTTCCATGTTTTCTTTTCTCTGTAAGGGATTAGTTGTAGTAACAGATTTCATGTGCCAGAAAGTGGGTGAACATTAACTATTTTGCCATGCACTGATCCTTCCCACAGCCCTGCAAAATTTGAAATGCAGGAATGGTTATTCATTAACATTTCTTTGTGTCTACAGGAAGTACATTTACTATGTAAACATGTTTTATATAGAGCATACAGCTGTTTTGAACAAGCACTCAATGAAACATAAGAGTACAGTGCCTACACTGCCACTTCAGAAACTCCAAGATACCACAGTATTGTGTTTTGGGAGAACAAACATACAAAGACTTTGCTGGGAAGAAAAGAATAATGGAAGTTTCTTTAAAAAAGCTATCTTTCTTTTAATTTGTTTGATTTTTTCATATYTGAAATGCCTGGGCACTAACTTAGGATGTGCAGTCAGTATTAGAAGTGGGTTTTTCTGAAGCTCCTTACATTGATTTTAGCACAGATTTTATTAAAAGAAGATTCAAGCATCGTCAGATAGTCCACTTCTAACACAGTGAGGTATTTTGCCACAGAAAAACTTATGTAGTGGATTAAAGAGCTATTTTGAACACCTAGAGGAACGAACAAGTTCTTGTCCTGAGAACTTCAATCTCAAATCCGTGAGGAGTTTTACCAGTAAAGCTACTTCTTAGTGCAATAGACGTATTTGTGTCTATGCCTTTCTGCAAACAGCTCCACTAGTCACGCTCTAGCTTAATTGCATTTTGCATAGTGGGACACTTTGGAAAGCTGAGGAACATTTTCACTTTCCAGAAAGAGYGGAGTGTTTTGACTGGGCCTGTGCCTACATGTGACTGAAACTGTTTCACTCCTTTCAGAACAGCAGACTGGTGCATGTACAAAGGCATAGAGACATGACCAGTGGAGGCCATCCATCTAAAGTTCATTATTGATGGGGATCACAGGGCCAAATAGATGAAGTGGGCTGTGGAGATGGTTATATACAGTATGCTGACCCCATGGACTCCACATCACATAACCAGAAATAAAGAGTGAGTGAGCCAGTGTTTGCAAGCTTCTTGTAAATGAACTTTCATTAGAAGTGCACTCATTGTCTGGTTACCATTCAAAGCAAAACAGATGAAATAAAAATAGCAATACCYATGTATTGCTATTTTTTACCTGCCATGGCATTTATCTGCCATGGTACCGTTGTAAACTGTCTGGCTTCGTTGCTTCCCTTTGACTATGTTTAAACTGCAGTCCCTAGGGTGATTACAGAAGCCCATGCAGGCATACCCAAGATAGGGCTRAACATGCTGCAAAGTAGCTGCAAGTGTAGGACTTGGTCCAAGCCAGGCTCACAGCATTTGCCCAGACAGGTTGGTAGATTCACACACAAGAGCAACTGCTCAGGTGTCAGTTGCTCTGAAATGAGTTTGGATTCACCTGGGTGAGCTGTGAGGTCCTGTTGGATCTCATGGTCTGAGGCTTTGGGAATTTGGGATCTTATTCTTGTCAAGCTCTGGAGCAAACCCTGGCATACAGTACGAAGTGTCACTCCCTGGAAGGTGGCCTTGTAAACTCATCTCTCTTGAAATTCACACTCTGCAGAAGGAACTTGACCTTTGCTGAAGTGCCAAAGGCTGGAGCAGGCAGTACTGATGCTCTCTTCTGATGTCCAAAGGCAGGGAGCTATCGGCTGAGCTATGGGCTGGTATGTTGTGGTTTTGTTTAACCTTTAGCTGAGGTAAGCCTCTCTCAGAAAAGCCCAGCATGGGAAAATAAGGTGTTGGTGCTAAGTGTAACTTTTCTAGGTGTAAATTTTATTAAATGCTACGGAAGGGAATGATTGCTAATTATTGTAACAGGGGGGATAATAACATACTTAAACTGGCAAAGTAGTACAACGATAGGAGCTGACAGATGAGGTCATGATTTTTTGGATGAATGGCAGCTGTGCAGGAGTGGAAGATTAATTCTACACAGTTAGTAAAGAAAAAGTACTTCCCCCCCTGCTCAAAAAAATAAAAATAAAAAAGAGGTGAAAAAAGCTGCAGTTGACCCTTCAGGATATAATGCACTTGTGTCAACATGGACTCTGCCCAAACATTGTTCAGCTGTGGAAGCAGCTGGATGCCCTGCCCTCTGGTTTATGTAGCCTGCGGGAAGGGTAAGAGAGAGAGGAGGTGAGGGAAGAGGGAGGGGAAAAAGAGAAGGGAGGGAAGAAGAAGCAAATCCAGTTCACCTCTTAAAACAACACTGCACGCTCAACCAAAAATGTGCTGTGAGATCTGTCAGTGCTTCTTTAGTGGCCTGCATCATTAGGGAAACAGTAACTACCTCAAAACCACAAAAAATGTTTAAAAAAAAAAAAAAGTCTTCCTTTAAAATATTTTGCTTCTGGAGATAGAGAGAATAAAAGCTATTCCTCTCTGGCATGCTACGTTTGCARTCTAATTTATAGTATTCAGTGTAGCATAATGGTGGTCATTTTAATGGTGTATTAATGCTGGAGTCTAGAATATTTATTTGGTTGAAAAGTGCATCTGATACTAYATACATCTCTGGGGAGATGGCTGTAGGATGATTATGGAACTGATGGCCATCAAATTGATAGCATTTCTCTGCCCTCCTGAGTCATCTGCTGTAAAAGTGAGACAGGGTGTTTTCTGGGTAAGAATGATGGTCTCTGTGCTGTCCTCGGGGGCAGATGTGGCCCAGCACCTGCGCTCGGGGTCCATGATAGACAGAGCTGGTACACAATTATCTTCCAGTTTTGCTGCTATTCAAATAAACCAGCAGTTGCTTGATATGGGGAATCATATTTTGAGCTTTAAGATTTTACCACCCACCATTTTGATTTTTTTTGTTTACAGTCTATTATTCATGTTAGAACTATGGGCCAATTTAACCTGATTAGTAATATTTGTAATCCTTCTCCCTTTTCTTTTTCCTTTAGGCTTAAGTTTTCCTTCTGCATTTCCATATGTCAAAAGGCAGAACGCAGAGAGTGTTGCGGTTGTGTTTAATTTAATAAACTATGTATACTAGGTCATAGGAAATGGTGCCCAGTATAGATGCTTGGCATCCCTTACTTTAAAACAGATTAATGTGCGTTACAGATATTTTAGGARTCCCAGAACAGAGAGCATTACAACTGCATCTATTTTATTATTTGTACCATGGTTGTAAGTAAACACACCAGGTAAGATTATAAATGTGGTGACTAAATGTGGTTTCTCACTTTCACTGTGGTGCTATGTACAGATCAGGAGTGAGCAACCATCTTAGCAAATATGCATACCCTATTCATGGGAGTAAACATAAACTGCGTGAAAGGAATGCTACGGAAATTTGGGTAGTTTCATGTCATTGACTTTAATGCAAAAGSATATAGAATATGGGGTGAGAGGAAAGCAGAGTAATTATATCCACAGGGATTGCAGGCATGCCCTTGAAATAGTTACCAAAAAGTACAGAGAGACTCCATCTGTAGCACAAGTTCTGAAGATCTGAGCAGTAATCCCAGTCACCAGGTCCACTCTCCAGCCAGCTCCTGACTGCTGGCACGATAAATGAGGAGTGGCATCGTGTGGGGACACACTGTACTTCCCTGTGCTGCCAGGTTCTTGGAGAACTTGCAGAGGGTGATGCAGCATCTGCCTGTTGCTGCCTTGTGTCCAAAGCAATCAATTGGAATTGCTGGAGGTCTTTACCTCCCTCAAGCATCATTGGCTTTAGCCAGTCAGCCATRGGGAACTGCCGCAGAAATGTGCATTTCAAGGTTGGATGCAGTCCTGTATGTGGGAATACCAAACAGAAAACCACACAAAAATTCCTGTATATGGGAATTCTGCCACACAAATGGGACAAGCTATGGAAGCAACCCTCTGCCTCCTTGCATATTACTGCACCATATGCTATAGTTGCGACTTCTGCAGCTTCATATAAAAGAGGCCAGGARCATCCAGAATGTGTTTGTTCGTGGGTCTGTGACTGTGAGGATTCCTTTGCCAACACTCCTGCAGAATGGCAAGGATTGCTGCTGCTAGCAATCAAGAGGAAGCTATCGTTTCCTTTTGACTTTTGCATACTGGCCTAAGTTCTATTTTTTCAGGTGTTTGTATCCAAAATTTCCAAAGATACATAGTTTCCGCTCCAATTAGTAAAAAGCATTTAGAAATGTCAAGGATAACCATGGCTAGCATGGGTCCCCCAGGTAAAGTCTGCTGCAGTTAAAGGCAACCAGATTGCACACTGTCTTTTTTCTCTGTTTCAAATACCAAAAATAAATCATGCTCCCCTGCTCCTCTGTTTGCTGAATTGTACCAGAACCTTGTTCAGGTTGCTTAGAAACCCGTTTTAGTATGTTTTTCATGGCCTATTCATATGCATCTTTTTCTTATGCCAGTATTACCTGCTAGCTAGGTAGCTCTCCTTTCTACCTAATGTCTATACTTATCACTTCAATGTGTTTATAATGAGGAACCACATCCTTTCTCAGTCTTCATATTGCTAGGCTAAATAAACCAAGCTCTTTTAGTGACCGCTTGTAAAATAGGTTTGTTATTTCCTGGATATACCTAGTAGCCTTTCCCTGCACCTGCTCCGGTTTCAGTTCCTCGTTTATAGGTGACTAGTCTTGCAAAACCCTTCACAGTCTTGCAGATGAGGCTGTACCACTACCTCACATAACGACAGAAATATTTCCCTGGCTATGCTGGAAAAACTTCACATATTACGTGCTGAAAGCATGTCTATGTTTATGATATCTGATATTGAAGTCTGTTGGCTATTTTATGACCATCTAATCAACAAAGGCCTTTTTCCATTTTCCTTTTCCCTTTTCCTTCTAAATAATGGTGCAAGATTAGTTATTTTGCTCCCGAACAAACAGCAAAACACACATTTACCTCTCCCATGCCCCTTTCTCACTTGAAATATTTGTGAAAAACATAGCCATTGATCACACGGCTTCACACAACATGCCTTTCAAAGTTCCTAGGATGGAGCCTACCCAGTCCTTCTTCAGTACACATCTTCTTAGGATATTTAACTTCCAAGCCCATAACCTCTTTTATGTTAGCCGTTCTGCCTCTGCTTCCATCTTTTACGTCAACCTACTCATGAGGCCTGGAAGAGAAGACTCTATTTAGATTTCAGATCATCCCTAGGATATTTGTAATGTCTACTTTGTTATCACTTCAGAGGAGTCTCAGTTGCCATGATTTTCATTTTACTGAAACACCTGAAAAATTTTACTCTTTTAGTTTCTTGGGTAAGGTCTAGGTCAGATTAACAGGAATAATTATAACTAGCGCACTTCTTCATATTAACTTGACATTTTTTAGAGTGACTTCAGGTTATTTTTGAGGTGATTATTCATCCACATGGCTTTGGTGCCAGTCTCACAGGATTCTTCCATAGGTCATAGTTTGACATTTCAACCAGGTTTTGTCTTGGAGACATTCTAGACTTCTTCCTAAATGCCGGTGTCAATGAGACCTGCAGTCCAGCTTGCAACACTAACACCTTCTGTTAAATTCTCAAACTTAATTAAAATCTCAGATCTAATTCCCACTTTGTCTCTTAGGTAGAGATACAAATTAGAAGAAGTCCGCATTGCTTTTGTAAGACTCTCTAAATCACGCTTGGTTTTAGCTAAGCATCTTTTTCGCGGGGAACTTGAATGGCTAATGGAGCTTGTCTGCTCCTGCTATGCCTGGGTGCCTCTGGAGTCAGTGGCAGGTGCTCATGCATGAGTGAGGATGTGCAGATGCCAGGCCAAAGARGGACACCCACCCTGGATTCGGTCCTGCTCCTGCAGCGGCATGTTTGAACAAGGAACAATAACACACTTAGCGATGGCGCAAGTGAAGTTTTACAAGGAGAGCAGGTGTGCTGGCTTGAAAGATAAACTCTTCCCCATGCAACAATAAGATAAATGATCCGAATCTTGTGATTTAGTTAATGTTTCTGTCTTTAGCCTGCTGTGTACACAGCACCCTGCTGGATAAGCTGCCCAGAACTGTGTGCCTCTGTGTGTATAGAGATACAACAGTCAGTAATACCATTCTCTCACCTGGTGTCCTTAACTAAACAGCCTTTAATGATTATATATCATTAATATGTGTTCCGTATTGTACAGTTCAGCAGCTACCTTTCTTTCATTAAAAAAAACCCAGTTCCAACATTAAGCAACATCAGTGGCTGTGACAGTACTATCTTATTTCACTGAAATTTCAGGCTGTCACATTTCTCTAAATCRGTATTTAAATTATGTCTGAATTTAGGCAAATGTTTTTGTTCAGTTGCCTTAAGAATTAGAGTTAATCCATCTTTCTCAGCAAGGGAAAATTCCTCCAGAGGCATCTTGCTCTTTTTTCACTGCTTATTGATTATCATTCCCAGTTTGAACATTACTAGCTGCAGCGATCCAGCTGCATTTGAATAAGCAAAAGAAAAGCCAGCTGGTGCTCTGTTGTTCTGATTTTTATATCAGCATTTTGGTTTCAAAGACATTTATCTAATCTTATTAACTGGCTTTACCAAGAGGATTTCCTCACAGACTTAACTGAGAGAAAACAAATAGACAGTGAGGAGGGGGGCGAAGGAGACTGTCTTCTGTTATTCTGCACAGAAGCACATTCTTACCTACTGGGAGAAAAAATAAATCAGGTTTTCCATTGACTCAAACGCTGGCACATACTGACTAAGGCCAAGCTCTTCATTTTCCGTTATGTGAATGGCCTGTAAGAAGACAAAGTGGTGGCCCATTTCCTTCCATGCACTTGCAGAGAGAGGGCCAGAGGGCAAAACTTGCAGCACAGGGAAAAGCACATGGCAGGGCTGTGCTTGCAAGGGGATGCAGCCCAGTGCCTGGCACATCCCTGCGCTCTCTTTCTCTGGCAGTGGCGCTGGCCAGGGCTCACCCTAACCCTGCTGGGTGCTGGAGCGTGTCCAGTTCCTTCCAGTCTGCTGAGCTGTCCTGCCTTTTGTGAGCAAAATGGCTCTGATACCTCTCTGTGATCTCAGCACCTGGCTTCATGGGGAAGCTACTGCAAAATAAACARGAATTGAGAAGGCTGAATTTAAAACTGTGTTGCAATCTCACTCTCTAAATAGATACCTTATTCTTCACAACAAAAGTTTTTGGACATTCCACTTTACACATCTACATAACTGGTTAAACTTAGACAGGTACTCAGTACAAAAGAATGTCCATAATGGAAATTAATACAGATTGGCTGCTCCTTGCTGCTTCTCTATTATAGTCCTGCAAGCTGCAGCCTGAGATGAGAACAGCTTCTCAGTTTCCCCAAAACCTCATTGTGCACCTGAATTGGAAGACCTCTTTGTTGTGTGCACAGACTTACTTCCTTCCCTCCTCTAATTTAGAACACATTTAGTCAAGCAGGAGCCCTTCAAGCATCTGGATGTGTAGCAGAGCTTCTGATTTTAAGGTCTGAGCCACTATTTCCCAAGTTCCCATGGCCTGGACCCAGACTATTAAGAAGATCTTAGTGGTGCAGGATGAGAAATGCAGCCAATGGTCCTTTTGAGCCCTTGGCTCAAGGATCTTGGGAAGTGGACTTGCCTCCTTCCTGTGAGGAGCAGACTSTTGCACAGTTACCATTTTCCAAGGCTGCATCCTGAGAGACACCCCAGGGTTGCAGTTCAATCCAACAAAAGTAAACAGAGGCACAGATGTACAGGATTCTAAAATAATGTTACTAATTTCTTGGTAGAATATGAAAGGTATAGATCTGAAGAAACATGTATATATGTGTCCTGCTTTTATTTCTAATCATTCTGAAATGTTGGAATTGGATGAAACCCTCTAAACTATTAATTTTTTTTCTAGTTGAGAGTTTCTCTTCCAAATTTTGTCTAGATGATTTTTCTTTCATTGTCTTCGGAGGGTTTCCTGATTCAACTGAAATTCCTGTATGAAAGTGTGCCCGTATTTCCCTTTTTTATCTGAAGCTTTAAGCAGTTTAACATCCTTTTCCTGGTTACCAACAGCATTTTTTTTTTTTTTTGCTTTGCTACTATTAATCTGCTTCTGCTTAGCTTATGCTCTTGAACTCCTTTTCTGCCCCTAAATATTCCCACTGTTCAATCACTGCATAGTTAGTATGTGATTGACTCTTCAACACAGAAATTCTCCCATTTACACAGTAGAATAGGGATTCCAATGCACTGAAATATTTGYGGCTTGATGGCTCTGAACTTCCACTATAGTCCTTAAATGGCACCTAGAAAAAAATCTGAAAATATGAGTCTTATTTTACACTGCCTGCAATGCTATTGCTCATTTTCCCCCAGGCAACTGATAAATAAATAAATAAGCAAACATTAGATGTGTAAAAGGGACATCCAGAAATTACCAGAGATTGACACCCATGATAAAGATTTCCCATTTTGAAGTGCACTTTGAGAACTATCAGTTAATTTTTAATAGGTTTAATCCAAGAGCTTTGATCTTGAAATCTCCCAGTTTTTTAATTAAAATGCCCAGTGGCACCAGGTGAAGTGCTTTATAGAAGAATCTAAGCCTGTAATATTTTCTGGAGGAAGCGGGGAGGGGTGGGTTTGTCCTTACAGTTCAAATGTGGTTTAAGAGGTGCTGAGAGTTCTCTGCACCACACTTTCCAAAGGAGACCTCCTTCAAGTTTGAAATAACTGCAGGAAGTCTGGAGGGAGTTTCCTAAGTTTGTACACAAGACCAATTTCAGCTGTGAGTTTTTTTATGTAAGTTTAAGGAATTCTGTGCTAGCACCCCACCAAGGTGGCTATAGTCCATAATTGTTGTTTGTCAATAATGCATTCAAAGCTTGCAAGTCACTTGAAAAGCATCTGAAAGGTGACTCTACTGTCAACATTTGGAAAGGATCTATCTGCCATATAGTTTGGAAGAAGCACAAGCTCATGACTTCTTTTTTTTTTTTTTCTCCTCCTAAAATATGGTACAAAAGGATGTTGTGGTAGAGATACTTATTCATTCATTTAGGGCTATGAGGATAGGGCTATGAGGATGGTCTGGGCCCTGTGAGGAAAGGCTGAGAGAGCTGAGCCTGTTCAGCCTGGAGTAGGCTGAGGGGGGACCCGATCGGTGTGTATAAATACCTCAAAGGAGGGAGCGAGAAGGAGGGGGCTGGCCTCTTTTCAACAGTGGCCAGTGATAGGACAAGAAGAAATGACCACAAACTGAAGCACCAAAACTTCCACAGGAACTTAAGAATTTCTTAACAGTGAGGGTGACAGAGCACTGGAACAGGTTGCCAAGAGATGTTGTGGAATGTCCTTCTCTGGCGGTCTTCAAATCCCCCTTGGACACAACCTTGTGCCACATGGTGACCCTGCCTGTGCAGGAGGTTGGACTAGATGATCTCTAAAGGTCCCTTCCAACCTTAACGATTTTATGATTCCACCATGTGTTTGGCATGCAAGTAGGGAATTACCAAACTGCTCTAACTAGCTCAGGTTCTGCAGACGTGACTGTATGTCTAGACAAATGTTTACTCTAGTCTAGCAAAGAAATGCCAGAGTTTGGTTCTCTCTTCACCCTTATAGAAATGTACCTTCAATCCTAATTTAAACACCAGGAGTAGACTTCCTTCTGAAGTAGGCTGCTTCTAAAAGTTTCTCTTTAATGCTGGGGATATTCAAAGCTCCTTCCCTATCACTATTTTTTTTTTTTTGCCTTAGAGAAACTCAAAGCCACCTGAAGTTTTCCAGTCATGTATTCCAGCCCGTTTTGGTGCCCACCCTTGCTGGCTYCCTACCCTTCTACGAGCACCTCACCCCCGGAACATGTGCCGTGGTGTCCACCAGAGGGAGCCACCACAATGAGGTTGGCTCCTCCATMCCACAGTCAGCTTGTGCCACAGTGCGTCTTCCTCCTGCCTCCTGGTGGAACAAACCCTTCCAACAACCACCTATCCTCCCTCCGAAAATTGAGTTATTGTACCCATCAGGAATAACAGGGGGAAAAAAAAAAAAAGGAGCCAGATGGCCAAAGACTACACACTGTTGGATCAAATATTAACAAACAAGAGCAATAATTCTTCCCACAATGTTTCTTGGCCCATTACTTCTTTCCATCTGCACACTGATTTGCTTCATCACTTGCAAATTTTATTTCCTGTCCTGTGAATCATTGTCCTGTCTCCTGCAGCGGCTTCTTCCAAGTGCTGTGSTGTTGTGAGGGTCTGACAAGAAACCATGGGATGAGATGAGGGGATGTGTAAACATGGGTTGAGAGGAACTCAGCATCTGCTCTTAAGACTGTATCTTCTTTATTTCTTAGAGTGTAAGGAAACTTGATGCTGAAAGCAGATGAAAGCAGATGCTGGAACTTTTAGGTGTCCTTCAAGGCTGCTTTACCCTACTGCTTATGGGTAATGCTTTTACACTCTGAAAGAAGCAGCTTCTGACTTTTTATTTTCTCTCTATGCCACTCTTGTCCATCATCACTGTGATATCTGAGCAAGGCTACCTTTCTGCATGATGAGACTRCTTTAGTTAGGTACTTGCACCCTACTTGGTGTTTCTCAGCATCTRGAAAGTTATCACTCTGGGTTCCTCAAAGAAAACAAGCCAGAGAAAATCATCAGTAATGATTCCTCATTTCTGCAAGTGACTGGCTTTACAAGTCACTGAACAGTGATACAACATTCAGGATCTTCCTGAAGCACATATGCATTTTGGATGTGTCTTTTGTTGGATGAGAATGGTGGATTTGTGGCCTTCTTTTCTGTGAAAGAAAAACAAAAGTAAACTGGATGTGTTTATATATGTGTGTTTACAATTTATAAGAAGCCCAGATGTTAAACCACTTGCATATCCTCACATAAATAAATAGAAAATAAGGAGAAGGTTTCTGAATTTAGGGTGTCTTTTTTAGTGTATATTCTCAAAGGATTTTTCTTTTCTAAGTATAAAGCATAGCTTCTTTTGAAAAAAGAAAATCAACATGCRCCATAAATGACAACTTGTTATGGATGTAAATATTAATTATACATTGAAATTCTGGAACTGTTTTTACTAGAAGCTTGTTAGCTTGTTAATTATTGTAATTATCATACAAGGGTAAAGAGAAGAGAGAGAGGGAGACTGATTAGTGTTGGTAATTTGCCTCATCCTTTCTGTGCCATTGCCTTTTTTTCATTTGGGGAAATTAATTCTGTGAAATTATTGCTAGGGTGCTGTGTGCTTCAGGACACGTCTATAGGATGTGGCATTGTTCTGRCAGAATGCAGACTTAATTCATGCTTGGTACCTTTCCTGTCCTTCTCTTCATTGCCATATTTGAGTTTGCTACACTTGGGCAATGCGACATCATGCACTATATTTTCCTTAAAACCAAAAAGAAGTAAAAATAGGGGCAGGAAGTCAGTGCTTCTGGATTCTCAGACAAACATGGACTAACAGGGGAGTAAAGGACAATGGTCGTGATTTAATTAGAATAGAATAGAAAGAAATTTGCCTATTGGAGCCATAGACTTGTTAGCAGATACCACTAAAAGTTGCAAAAGTTGCAGCCATTCTTAGTGTTTAGGAGAGATCTTAGGGAAAAGAATCCTCCTCTAGCTAATATTTATGGACTCTCATTTCCTCTGGTGACACTTTTGTGCATCTGACAGTTCTAGATGCTCACCGAAAGACAACAAAAAAATAACCCAAATCTTTTATGCCCAATGGGACTTTTGTTGGCATGAGTTTTAACTCTGAGATAGAAGATAAAATGTAGGTTTAAACATCTACATTTCATCGTGGAAAAAAAATGTCTTTTAGGTTATTAGACATTGAATACTGCTTTCTAGTTTCCTCAGGATATTCAGTAAAGATTTGGAAAAGGTGTCTGTGAACCTACTATATCCACAAATAATGTGTACAGAGTTAGTCAAATTCTGAAGAGGCTGCAGAGAAACTTCACATCTAATCCTACTAGATGAATGGGTGACATGGTGTTAGACAAAGTTCAGCTCTGTTCAGACAGCGTGTTGCACATGGAAGGAGAAAGAAAATGGATGTGCTTATATGCCTTACAGGGATCTCAATTACCTGCAGTAATTTAAAAAAAGCAGCTGAGTTTCGCTGTGGACAGCTCAACAATCCCTTGGTTGCAGAGCACTGCTGTAACTTATTACTCAGGCAAGATGTTAGACTACATAAAGAACACAACAAAGAGAATAATATGTAAAATACCAGCAGTTAATAATCTCAGTGATGCATTCACATTTGAAATAACATATTTAACATATTGGTTATCCAATACTTCCAAATCATATAAGATGACTATACTAAAGCAATTCAGAGTTGAGAGAAAGTTAAAAGAATAGCTAAGGACACGTGAAATCTCTCTTGTGAGCAGAGACTGAAAAGACTGGATAGTTTACCTTCAAGGAAAAGAAGAAAAAGAGTTGACATGGTATTAGCATTGTAAATGTAGGAGATGGTATAAAGTTGGTAAACAGAAAGACCATTTAATTTGTGTTACAGTTCAGCAGCAAAAGATGAGCTGCAGCCTTTTGCTTAAATAATATTTTGAAACTATTTAGCAAATATCATCTACCAAATAGGTTGATAATGACAGCAAATGAGGCCAAAAAAGACAAGCGTGACTTAGCTTACAGGTAGACTGGACAACCAAATAATTCAGGCCACAGATTTTTCATTTGTTTGTTTGATTTTTCAGGCATCTAGATCATGTTAAGACTCTACCAGGAAGTGAAATGTTTCCAGTTACTAACGAGGCCCTGGGGCCTCTTGGACTGAACTTGCTGGGCTGAGCTAGTCAGGGCAATGAMAACAGAGGACAAAGGTGGGAAGTGGCTGTATTGGATTTGTCAGACTGTAAGTCCACAAGATTCACATTGGAAGCAGTACTATGTTTGTTACAAGAGGCATGAACAGGGAYGCTGTCTCATTCCCAGGGCAACATTAGGAGTGGTTTCAGTAGAAAAGGCCAAAGATACGAAGCCAACGTCACTGTCCTCGCTGTCTGAGGTGCTGCTCCATGACATGTACAAGTGCTGTGATGCAGTTCTCAGGCTTTTCATAAGCACTGGAGGAAGCTGAGAGTCGGAGATGTTTCTCTCTGCGGCAGTGGATGAGGAAATGTGATGGAGCAGCACTGACTGTGAATGGCACCCTGTGCTGGTGGWGCATACTGAGTGGCAGAGGCACTGCAGCACTCTGATGCTTGTATAGTGGGGGAGCCAGTTTTGTTCACGTCACTGACCCTCACAGCAGTGTTAAGTGCAGTCATTTGGATCCACACACAGGGCAATCCTGATATYGCAGTATTGTGACTTGGGTACAGTATGGGGCTCCTTGGCAAAACCCCAGCTTTAAACAGGGTTGTCCAGCAGGTCCCTACTTCTACGCTGCCTGAACACCTGTTCAGGCACTCAAGGAGGTCTCTCTCAGCATGTGCCAGGTCATCTCCTTGCTTTACTGTCATGTCCATTTGAGGTAGCTCCTTCACTTTGTTTCTTTGCTGGGCCATCTTTACATTTTCTGCCTTAAGGTCTCATCCAAAGTGATCTGTAAGTCATTGCAGCCTCTGCTCATGCTTTTGAAATCTGTCCTGAAAGCGAGACCTGGAGCTAAGGGCCTGGCTTTCCTGGTGGCAGTGACCAAGAGGCTGTAAGGAAGAGTGATACCAGCATGCAAAGATCTCATGTAACCCTTCTCTACTCATTTCTAGTAGAGGATTTCGAAAACAGGGTAAAAACTATAATGAGACCATTTTTAAATGTTTGAAATAGCATGGTCCCTTCAGACTTGAGAAGGGCAGTAATAGGGAGAGGGATTTATGCAATAACATCCCAGCCAGCACTCAGCCTTGCACACAGGTTGATTTCCCACCCTTGTACCATGCATATCCCTTCTCTTTTCCATAGCCTCTCCAAGCAGCTCTTTCTCTTTTGTATGTCTTAACATAATTCTGTCTCTTGCAGTCAGCACAGGCAGAAGCTGAGAGATTGTTAAGCAGGGAGAGGGAAAGCTGGCATTTGGGAGATAAGGAGTGAGTGAAAGAAAAAGGGAAAATGCAAGACAGGAAGAAAAAGAATATATCTATAAAAGATGATTTGGCATTAACAAGTACAATGACATCAGTGAATGCAGTTTAGTAAGGGAAATGTGAGGATCCCAGGCATTACCAGTAAGAATAACAAAAAGTGTTCCAGCCCAATTAGCAGTAAGGTCAAGGACGGCAAATAAAGACTACTGGACTGTTCAGTTCCTAATGGACTTCGGGGGCTCCTCAACAGCCCCTTTCTATAGCAGGCATAGCAGGCGCATCCTGATAAAAGGTCTCAGGAAATTGCCCTATGGCCACCACAGTGTGACATCTGGAAGATGCACCTATCTCTAGAGGAGAGTAGTTTGGCTATAATTATTCATGTTTGATAATTAACCAGGATGTAATTAGATATAATCACCCTGACAACAGTGTGCACCTTTTTTCAGCAGACAAGGAGGAGGCCTTGTTGTCCACCTGTGTCTGATCAGAGGGATAATAGAGGAGCAAGCCATTAGTGTGCACATGGTAAGAGAGCTAGCCAGGGATGCTATTGAAGCCTTGATAAGTGATATAGCTGGGTATGGTAGAAAATAATTAATTCATGATATGTTTTTTAAACCGTCTTTGCCATCATGATCTCAGTTGTCAGTAGCCAACCTGTTTGAATAATGCTGCATTAAAAAAAAAAATAGAGGCGAGTGCAGTTAAAAGAGAAGAGAAACATTTTCTACAGTCTCAGCGGGGCTCAGCAAAATTATTGTGTCCCTTTGTTGCAGCGAACAGCCAGAGAACAGCTGAAACGCTTTGTATCCATCTGTGCATGGCACCTACCCAAAACCTGCTTAACAGAAACGTGCGCAGGCCCACGGCAAGGGCCCGGTCCCCTGCTCACCCAGAGGGACCGGAACTGTGTGCTGAAATCCCGCATGCACGGAGAGGACAACTTGACATCTGCGTGAACGGGAGCGACAGCACCTGCCCAGGCCTTGCTCCCGGAGGTGCTGGAGGGCCCCAGCCTCAGCTCTGTAGCCACACAGAGAAGAGCAGGGCCACGGAGAAGCGGCAGAGCCATGGGGCCATGCAGGAGATGCCTTGAGTACCCAGCTTTAACTGAATATCCCCCGTGCTGACACAGGCGATAGCCCATGAGGCAAGCCAGCGCCTCGAGGCCAAGCAGCTCCACTGAGGTTGTGGTGTCACCTCCTTTGGGCTGGAAACGTGGTTTGGCTTCTCTCCATGCTGGCTCATCCCGAACACTTGATGTAAATCAGATTCTATCAGGCGTCATGAGCAGAAGGATACCCAGACCTCAAAAGGAGGCCTTTTCATAGAATCATTATGGTTGGAAAAGGTGTTCCAATGTTTTGCAGGGCTTCCCTCAGGAGAGAGCACTTACCACCCAGCCAGCTGGCTTGGAAAACAAGTACATCCTGAAGCAGACCCTGCAGACCTCTCTGCTACAGTGCACGGACCACGTGCAAAAACTCTTATCAGGACTAAACTTGTCTGTTGTAGAAGGAGATCCGATCCCCATATGTCTCTGAAGCAAGACCTGCTCATCTTCCCACAGCTAAAAGACTGGAGCAGATCTTGCTTTTATATTGGGTGAAAAAAATGTTTATGGCCTTCCRCTTTGGATCTTAGTTTTCCTTCTGAAAACTCTGTACGGCCGTGAGGTTTTTCCATCAAAATCTTTAAAGGATCCTCCAGGATGCCAAAATATAACTAGTCTCTAGAGGAATAGCAGCACAAGATTTTCTAAAGCAGACTGTGCTTCATGATCATGTTTTTGATACATCTTTATATATTTAGTAGATTACACTAGAAAATGCTGTTTACTGGCTTTCTGTAAGGTTCTGCACTATACCAGATGAGCTCTCCTAACAACCTGCTCCCCTAGTCTGAGCAGGATGGACGGGACACAAGCCGTTTCCAGTGACTTCTGAAGCAACTAGCTCAACATACTTGGGTTTCCCCTCTTTCTTTCATTGACCCCAATTTTTCTTTTTTTCTCATTCCATATTCTATTTCTGTTTCTTTTGGATTCTGCTGCTTTTTGTTGTGGACAGATCTAATTTTTTATAAGTCCAAAGACACAACTCTCAGATTCACCTGTGTCTTTCCACATCCCTATCTTGAAATTGCTTTCTGACAGTGGAATCTGAAATGTACCATTGTGAAAATGTTCCAAAGTACCAACTAGAGAAACTTTTCATCACGTTAAGCAGAAATATCTCTATTGGCACAATCAACATCTAGAAAGTTGTTTTATTTCTAGATGTCTCTCAGCATTTATTTTTTTTATTTTATTTATTTATTTATTTTTTTGTCAATTATTACTGCCAAAACACAAATATCAGTCTTTCTTTTTGCAGGAGCACTAGAGCGGACCAGGCAAGTATAGTTTGGTAGATCTTGTGTACAAGAGATTTTATGTACAAGACATTTTTTCAAGCTATGGTACTTTATCCAGGATTAGATGCCTGGAATTCTTTCCAGATTTTTCATACCTGTAAAGCATCCATCTCCCTACTCCAAAAACATAACCTCACTATTGCTATTTTGTGACACTGCACTCAGAGCAGTGAAGCATTTCCATCCTTCCCTCAAATATTATGCAGAAATCTCATGAAATGTGGAAGAAAAAAAAAGGTAAAGAGAGCCAACCCAATTAGTGAAGCACCCTGTGAAGGGTGTTTCAACTGGTCCCTCCACACCGCCTGCTGGGCAGGGTGCAGATGTGTGAGCKATGAATGCCATGCAGAGAAGTTGGGTCCTGACTATATTCAAAGTCCTTCTCTGAGATTTTTCTGCTTCCTTTTTCTCTTTCTCTCCTTTCACCATGTGAAATGCGTGGTGGGCTGTATATGCAAACACTGACAGATGGTGACACTCGGTTCCAGCTCAGGCAGATTAGAAAGAGAACTCAGTGTTCAAGGGACCAATTACCACTCTGTCCCCTCGGGGAAGAGCATATCAGATGTTTACTGGGGGTTAATAATAAATGAATTGAAAAAAAAATTGCTCTTCGAACACCATATTCTGTGTATTCATGTCAGCAGGTTGTAATTAGCTAATTAAATGCTTGGACTGACAGAATGGCCCCAGTGGGGGTTGCAACATTACAGACCGCTCCTGAAATATGAGCAGGAAACATCTTGGAATATGTAGGCAGGAGAGCAGTTAACACCTCACATTTAATGGGACACTTCTTCCTGTAAAGGTTACTGGGAGAGCTGGGAGGAGGACTTGGACATGTCCTGTGTCTGCAGAGTTCCCTGCCAAAAAAATTAGGGACATGATGTGAGCGAGGGGACACATGAGATAAGGAAAAAAGCAGCAATAGGCTCTCAGTGGTAAGCAACTGCAGAGAGAAAAGGCTAAAGTTTTTGAAATGAATATACTATTCAAAAGACATCTACAACTAGCTGATGCCTCCCAGCTCCTACTTAAAAGGGTAGAGAGCATTGGGGTGGTGAGTGAGCTACCAGAAGATGCAATCTACTATAAATAAGGGTGTCCAACAACATATGATTAGTTTGAGTCATCAAAAACCAAAGCCACACTTAAGGAACATGAAAGGCCCACCTTTAACCTTTTGAAGCAGAGGAAATGAAAATGCACATTCAACCTCTTGGCTGCCATTCGGATATTAGCTCATGCAGTACACCCCTGCCCTTGCTACTGGCCTCCACTGATGAGAGCATTTTGTACCACCTGCACGTCACCGCTGCTTGTTTTCATTCCTGGCTCCTTAGTAGCAATGGGGTTGGGTTTCTGAACAGCAAGGCACCTGGCACACTTTACAAGTAGAGGAGCAAAATTCCTGCCAATTTGCCACAAGAATAATACATCTGTCTGGAAGGTATCAAAAGAGTCATTTGCAGGACTGGCAGTGAAAATGAAAGTGCGTTGGGCTTTTTCAAGCATTACAGTTCTTTGGTCCCACTTACTAGACACACCACTTCAGAGGAAGAAAAAAGAAAACAAAAAAGCTCACAAGAAAGTTGCCTTGAAGAGTGCAAACTGTCCCAGTAGGAGCTTGAGCTTACTGTCAGCCACTTTTTGATCAGGTGAAATGACCTGTAACATTGTGCGGTTGGACCTGCTATGTCCCAGCACAATGTAGGCACATGAGACAGTGCTCATCCACCCCATGGTCCTGAGTAGGGTAGAGAACTTAAGACCACCTGAGTTTGCTCATTTTCCTTCTTCCCTTCTCACCCCCATCCTGCTCTCAGCACAGCTTGGCTGGATGCAAGGAGCTACCCATACTCCATAAGTGAACTATGATTTTGGGGAGATGAAAGGCAGGACAGATGAAAGGGGTGAGAAACATGTAAAAGAACCTTTCAAAATGTAAAACATGAGAGATTTACAGAACATGAGCAATCAAAGGGAAACATGCCACTTTGCACCTTGCATTCATTAGAGCAGTTGCATGAGCAACTCCAGGGGTCATGAGACAACTCATATGAAAACCAATTTGAAAAACAGGCTAGACCATATTCCAAAAGCAGACCAACAAACCAGCTCATGCAGCCTGTGTATTCAGTGGTGCTGTAGTGCACAGCATCCAAGAGAACCATCTCTGCCAGATCCTGTATGCATGATAGGAAATGTCACCAGGATGGCAGTCAGGAGTGCTCTGATGAACTCAGGAGGTCAAACCAAACTTCTCCTCTGCTGCAGCTGTGATATTTTCCTTATACCCCTGCTAGTGCTCCCCTCTGTTTGCTTTAAATATGCCCACCCATAGAGCCTGAGAGAGGAGGGCTGTGGTACTTTTCTGCTAGGCTGTATTTCCCCTATGAAAGCTTGTTGATCTTCTCTATTCCCTCTCCCTGAATGCTTATTATTATTGTAGAGCAAAATCACTGCTGCCCCATGTGAATTCATCTGAAATGTTCTTCTTCATTGCCCTTTCACCGTTCTAGGACATACCGTTCAGCCATAGGGGACAGTGCAGTAGGACAGCTGCAAGAATAACCAGTCTTCTTTCTCTCCTGCTTCTGTATATGAGAGTTACTTTCCTTGTGATTCATTTTTTGAGCCTTTTCTGTGAAGAGCCAGCCTTTGCAAAAGTGCATAGAAAATTTCCGAGGGGTTTATAGCTCTGAGTTGATGGGCAGATTATGAGAATAGCCTTTTTTCATAGTATTTTATCCTTAAGGGCCTAATTCAATCCTCTTTTCTAGACCAACTAGCTTAAAGCTAAGCATACCATGAAAAGTTYAAGCTAGATTTTGACTGCATAGCTCAAATAGCTCAATACTTTGCAAGAATGATTTGTAGGTTTAGAGATACGTTGGTTAAGATTACAGACCATAACATTTTCAGTAGAAAATTGAATCAGACAGTCTGTGTTTATTACATGTGCTGCTCTTTCCTTGTAATATGTGAGAAGACAATAGTATATAACATCATCTATATGAGAGAAAGGTCTGGTGAAATCTTAGGTTCCTGGTTACTGTGCTGTGATTAGCTAGTAAAATCTTATTCAGCTATAATATTCAAGAGCTGAGTCATGCTACAACATCAGTTATGCTTGTAATGGACATATCAGATAACCTCATATACTTATTATTTACCAGCACATGGTTTATTGGTGTTCATTACAAGCCGTTAATGAGGTGCCTCTTTTAATGGGAGTCATGGAGCTAATAAGCAAGAAGTGGAAGGATCCTGCTCTTTGCCAATGGATTTGATTTCTTTGCTAGCTTTTGGGCAACCACATTTCCCATCCATGAATGTTAAGCAGCAGGAAAGTAAGGGCTGCCTCAAATGTGTCTGCATTCCCCCACTTTCTGCAGGATAGAGGGAAAAGAGGCTGCATAGAAGACCTCCTTTGAGGAAAAGGTGCAGTGAAGAGATGTGACACATGGATATGGAAAGCAATGATCCTTTCCTCGGCAGACAGATTTTCATCTGGCAGTTTCTAAGCCTGTGTGTAGTCAAGTTACCCTCATGGGAACCCGTTGCAATACACTGACTATCAGTCCCAGCTATTGGGCTCCATGAAGTACTGTAGATAGCTGAAAGCAGAGCCATCCCTGCAGGCAGTTCTCAGCTGCTTTGCATTTTGCAGAACGGTTTAAGAGAAACATGTGTCTCCCTCACCACCATCATCGYACACAGACACACAACTGTGTGGGGCACAGGTTCTAGCTGCCAGATGTCACTGGAGGAACTGGGGAAGTTCATCTCTTTGCACCTCCCTGCTGCAGAGATAGCTGATAGAAGGAGSCAAATTCCCCACTGTGGCCCTCTCTGCTGGCTCAGGGAGAGGTGTCAGAAAGGCATCTTTGGTACTTGGGGGTGTCGTCAGCGGGACCTTCCCTTTCTGGTACAAACTGGAGCTGAGGCTTTAAGCAAACAACAAAAATCCCAGGAAAAAAGGATGTGGCCACCCAAGGCATAGAGAGTGCAGAGGGCTCACTAAAGGGATCTGCCACCTAAACTCTTCTGCCTCCTCTCCAGTGTGCAGCAACTGGATCTGCCAGGTTTCCTTCAGGCTCTTCTGCCCAGCAGGCACCTCCTGCAGCCGCTGCGGACTGCTGCACTCAACGATGGACAATTTGCAGGATATGGCTTTGAACCGTGCTCACCATCCTCCCAATTTGCCTCCCTTTCCGAGGCTCCCTAGGCAGTGGGCTGCTTTGCTGGGCTGCCCCAGTCCCTCTTTCAGAGAGAGACAGAGCGACAGATGCAAGGCAGGCATGGAAAGTGGAGGCTCCCTTTCTTTTGGCCTTGGGCTCTTTACAAGCGCTGGCCTTCTTGAGAGTCACCCGGCGTTTGGCCAGATCCCTGATGGCTTTGCACATTCCTTTTCTTTCTCTGAATGAATGGTCTAATCTGGCTGGAGGGCATTGCAAGGCCCAATAGCCAGTTTGCTGCACCTGCTCATCAGGATTGAAACACCTGCCATGGTCGGAGCTTAGCATTTAAGTGCTGCTATTTGAAGACAAATCTTGTCTTTTGTCTCTGCCCTAGCCTCCTCCCAACCTCCCCCCTATCACCCCCAAAAGGAAGAAAAAAAAAAAAAAAGGATAAAAAGGCTGTGCTGGGTAATTTTTGGACAGGCTTACTTTTCTTACTTTTCCTCTCATTTTCCAGAGAAATAGCCTTTGCCTTCCATCTTAGGATAGTTAATATAAGACCTAGTTAATAGAGAATTCAAAGGGACTGTATAATTTGTGCTAATAAATCAAAGTGGAAGGAAAACAAATCTCATCCAACCAAATTAGTACTTTTTCAAGTTTATATTGAGTGACAAAGGTCTATGAGCAGTGTAAGGAATCCTTGTTTTTGCAAGATAACACTGATTAAGAAACTAGAAAGMTATGAAATGTATTAAGTGAATTGAACAACAACCAACTGATAATACCTACAAGTGTAAGAGAAAGCAAAAGGCATGTTTCTAATGGCTGTTGAAGGATGAGTTCTTGAACCAAGTTGTTTAACACTTTTATCCGTGATCTGGAAGAAAAATTAAAAGGACCATGTTGTGTACAAAGCTTGGCAGAGAATGAAGATGGCCTGGGAGACAGGTACTGAAGGAGGACTTCAGAGCAGGGAGACTGGCAGAGAGCTGCAAACCTGTGTAAAGAACTGGGAAACACATCTCCAGCGGTGCAATCTCTCCAACATGACGACAAGGGAGCTCACCTGGCCCAGACATCTATCCCGTTAAGAGAAATCTGGCAACACAAGAATCTTCAGGCTACCAAAATATGACAAAATCTAGAAATGAAGAAATTGAAATTGAAATTAGATAGATTCAGGACAGAAATACAGTGTAATTCTGTAACATGTGAGAGTGAAGTGCATCTTACTGAGAACTGTGATGGCTTTTCTGCAAGTGGAGAGTCTGAGTCTCATCAGGATTTCTCCTTCCCTTTTCCCCCTTCACTGAGCTGCAAACACACAAAGATGCTTTACTTCATTGAAAGGTCTCTAAAACTGTATGCTACACAGATGTTCAGGAAGAATGATCAAAGTAGTCCTGGCTTTGCTACTGGGTTTTATAATGCATTTGAGCAGCAAATTATCTTAACATAGGACAAGTCCACAGCAAYCTTGAGCTTATTTCTGTCTGTCCCTTTTCAAAAAACACTTGTGGGATAATTCAGAAATATTAGTTAAGAAATAGGGTTTTTGTTTGTTTGTTTTTTTACTATTATAAATATTTTAAACCATCAAATTAAATAAACACAGAAAAAATCATGTCCCAAATAAGAATATGGTCCTTCATACAATAATGGTCAGACTACGAAGGTTTGACTATGAAATTCTCTACTTTGGAGACCAGATAATGAAGTAGCAAGTCATTTTATTTTAATAACAGATACTAGCAAGCACACACCAAAAAAGAAAGATATGCTGCATTTATCTTCACAATAAGATGGACTGACTTGCTTTAGAGCAAAGATCAATTGCTAGAAGGCTTAAGAAGAAATTTCTCCAGCAGGTAGCTGAGAAAGAGCATCATGTGCTCCACAAAAGCCTTAATAGACAGGAGAAGCCCATTTCAGTTCTCTGGGAGCCAAGTCTAAGCCTGTTTCATGAAAGACAATATGAGTTTGTGAGGAATTTCAATGAGCCGAATCCTCATATAGTTTTATGTCATGGTGCCCTTGATTTCATTGTGATTAAGGTAYTTTTTTGCATCTAGATGAGGAACTGCCCACTGGGAGCAAGGTTTGGGTTGGAGTTTTCTGTTGTTGTCTTTGCCTGAAGCATTTAGCAGGAGGCCATTGGTAGAGGTAGGATGTCAGATGCGATTTGATCTGGCACAGGTTTTACTGTTACAAATCCCCTCGTCTATTGCCTCTCCAGAGGCTAYATCAGCAGAAACATAAAGCAAAATGAAGATTAGAGACAACTCTTCTTACATGTCCTCAGCAGTAAAAGGAGAATATCTTAATTAGTTTTTGCCTGTGAGGTTAATCACATGAGACCATTCTCTTTTCTATTCTTCTGTGAATTTAAAACAKTACTGTCTTCACAGAACATAATTCAAAGAAAAACAAATTCCACATAAAGAATGCATTGCTCTACTTCAAGGTGCTTGTCTCTTTGTCCTCCAGTTGGTGTGACTTATTCCACTTTAACAATATGACACTAAGATGGGGAGGGAGTATTCACAATTTCACAAATAGCCCACAGCATTAGATTCACACCTAACTGGCACTAACAAAAATTTCCAGAGTTACCCAGGTGTAAATTGCAGTTGCAATGTTGTTATTACAGTGAGAGTTTCAGAGTAGACTAATTCTCAATTAATAATAATAAAAAAAGGCTCAACAGAAGGTTTGAAGCAGAGGTTGCTATTCACAAAATGTACTGGACAGGGTTAATAGCTACAGCGTAGTGGATGGAAGCAAAGCCACTGCAGGTGTGTTTCTTAATGAGGTGCTAATTGGACAGGTGCACATAAATAGGGACACGAAGGGCTCTCTGTCCCTGGGAGTAAAGAGGATTTTGTGCTGTGGAGTACAGTGCAATGCTGTAGTTGAATGGAAGATTTATTTGTTTTATCTCTGATGTTATCTTTCTATAATTAGCAAAAACACAATGTTGCTGGCTCTAGTAACAGGGAAAGAGGTTTATATCCTGGAGGAATGCATGGAAAGAGGAAGACTTTGAGAGAACAGTGAGGAGGGTAGAATATGGGAATAGGGCTTGCAAGCCTGCCAAGGAGTTGAATGGAATGAGTTATTTGCAGGAGCCTGGAAAGAAAATTATAGATGGAGCTGCTTGGATATTGTAAGGTGCTTTAGGGATATGCAGCAAAAGCTTTGTTGGAAGAGCCCACTAAACTATCATTCCAGGCAAGGAAAAAAAGTTAAAGTGCTGATGGTGAATGTAAGGAAAAAACAACCAAAAAAAAAAAAAAAATAGAGGAAATGTAGACAAGCTTAGGGAAAGGGAAGAGAGAAGAGGAAAGAGAAGTTCCCTGAAGGTTTCAAAAAAATGGTGCCTTCTCTTTCTTTTTCTCCATACCCAGAGAAGATGAGCTCCTGCAGTCTCTCTCTTCAGCTATGTTACCCCTTCAGAAGTTTTCTCAGCTACTGGTAGAGCTTCATTTGCTAACCTTGCATAGGTAGTTAAGAGCAAAAGAGAACTGAGTAGACTGTAGCATAGGGCTCACAGTAATGGGTCGTAATACGACAACAAACATGAACAGTGTACAGTATGAAAGCAGCACAAAACTTTTTAGCTCTTACGTTTTGAAGCAATCCTCCTCCCATTCACTTTTTTTTGTTAGAAGTTGGTGATTGACTGCAAGTCGGGTTTTTTGGGGTTTTTTTTTTTTTTTTGATTTGGTCTATTTTTTAAGCATAAAGTACTGATCTGTAATTAGCTTTCCTTCACCATACTCCCTCCCTGCCAAAACAAACTTGTCAATAAAGGTCTGATGTTTAGATGCAAAAAATGTGTCTGTGTAATTAAACGTGAAGCTGGTTTGTGAGAACAGAGCGTACAGAGAAGCCACTAAAGAGTGTCACACAGAGTGTAAAGAACTGGAAGCAAATGTTGGAAGAAAAGGAACAGTGAGGATATTATAAACACAAACCACAAACATTTTAGCAGGGAAGCAAAGGGTAAAGTAAGCAATTTCTTGGTACTTCAAAAAAAAATTGTTAGTTGCATAAAACTCATGCCTGAGAAAAAACAATCATGGAAGTTGGGAGAAGTGTGCTTGGGACGTAAGCACACAGAAGCGAGGCTTGTGTCTGAGTTCTCGTGTGATTCTGTGTGTGTGTGTGCATGTGTTATGAAAGGATTCTCTTTTCAAGGCTTTATTAGCTTTAGTATATGAACACTCATTCTTGCTAGACATTTCTCAGGAGATGGCAATTGTTTGACGACACATCTCGCTGAAGCATGTGACAGTTACTGAACAGAAATAGCTGACAGTTTACGCAGTTTCCATTATCCTCTAATTGCTGTAGGAGCTCTAGAATGCAAGGAAAAGCCTGGCATTCGGAGTGCTTTAGCAGTTAATGTTTTTGCAACACGTTTTTGCGTTAAATTTGTAAGTATAGAAACTGTGCTTTAACATTCAAAGTGTTGATTCAATAGAAGCTTCAGTTTGGGGCCTTCTGTTAAACAGCAATCTGGAAGAATATGTATATTCTCTGGGAAAAAACATGTGCATCAGCAGTGAATCAGTGTCTTAAAAGCAGGGGTTCTGAGTCATTTGAGCTTGTTGGGTGTTTCATGTACTTTTCATCTCATGTAGTAAAGACAGATGATGCTGACTGGGAAAAAAATATTGCTTGTTTCCCTACGATCTTCAAATGTGCAAACAACAAGAGGCTGTATTTTGATCTTTGCATGGAGGATGTTGTTGTTGTGAAAGACTTCCATGCTGTCCCAGAGTTGCTCGACATGGTGTTTTATGAAGCTGAAATCAGCACAATATGTAAGAAAAAAAGATTATAATGTTGATTTTCCTAGTTTGGGAGTATTGTATAAAATACTTGAAAAACTTAAAATCCCGTTCAAAAATTAGAGAAATCGTAAAACCGTGAACAGCAAAACTTACTTTCTGTTTGTACAAAGACATGTTATTTACAAAAAAAAAGGAATGATAGTAGTCAGAAAACTCATCAGCAGGTGGAGAGATGTGGCAAAACCACAGTCGAAAGTGCTGCTGTGTGAAAATATTTCCCTAATGCTCAGGCAAACTTGTTTCCTAAGGAACATAGAATACAGGGGTCACATTGACTAAAAATGCATTAAGCAATTTATTTTGAAATGGACCTGTACTTCAGCAGAGAAGCATAGTGAGAGTTCTGCCAAAAAACGGAAATTGAAAACTTCTGGAATCAGTTTTCTAACGATATGTGGTGATTCTGGCATAAATTTAGGTATTTTTTTTTCTCAGTTACAACACTGATTTCTGATAGGCAGAACTTGGTGAGTGAACTGCAGAACCCAGAACTTAGAAATGGATTACAGTTTTTCTTTCCACATACAAATCTCAGAAGAGCTTGAATGCTCTGATAATTTCAGACTGGGGTCCTTATTTTTCCTGTCTGTGAAACAATTTCCTTAGTGCCTAATATGTCATCATCTTGTTAACCACGCGTTGTCACAACAGTGCCTGCCCACTAAAGGAGACCTAGACTGCAAGAGAATGACATAAGCAAGAGACAAAGACTTTAAAGTCATTTCTAGTGGCAAGGACATGTAGATAACAATGAGTAAGTTGACAAGAAGTCAGACCAAAGGCTAAATGACATTGATTATTCATCAGGCATCTTTCAAATTTCTCCTTTCTGCTGTTCCCTTTTTTAGCTGTTGGTAGAGGCCCAGAGACCTTTCAGAGTCGGGCAGCATTTGCCACTGTTGAGAAGCCCTCCATGGGCACTAAGCAACCCATCAGCCCAACAGCTGCTGCCAAGACTTTCAGAGACACTCCAAGTTTCAGAGACACTCCAGACACTCAGGGCAGAAAATGAAAATTATTGGGAAARGGGAAGAATGCAAAACTCCTGTTAAATGTATATTTGTCATATTACCTAAGAATGAACTGGCCTTTCACTAGGTCTTCACCATCTGTCTGTTAGCTTAGGAAAGACTAAGTGAGCAGCTACACAACACACAGCAGGGAGTGTAGGGATTTTGGACTAGATCAGTGGAAAAAGAGGTGTCACCCTGGAGMGAGGTGGACATGGGTGAGCCATAAGTGAAATGCTAATCTCACCATCAGTTTCAGTCAGAAAGTGGTTCAAGAATGTCCATTTTGAACTAGAAAAAACAAAAGGTAAAATCATGCATCTTATTTTTTTTTTTTTTTTAGTACTGCCAGTGTCTTACTAAAAAATGAATCATAATTTATAAACATGGCTTGTATTGTTAGCATGAACCACCAGTTTGGGGAATAGTAGTTCACATACTCCCTTCAGAAGGGAGCAAATATTTCTTGTCTTTTTCTTCAGGAGTAGAGAAGAATATGGGCCCTGAATACATGTCACAGACAAAAAGCTTCTGGCAAACTCAATTCCTTGTGGAATGACAATGGTAGTCTAAGATGTAGTGTTTATCCTCTCAAGCAAAACATTTACATATGAATTTATAAATAAATGATTTCAAGAGAAAATGCACTTCATTGGCTATCAAATTAAAGGAGATAGATTAGATTTTTCACAGTTTCATTACTTAACACAAACGTCCCACAGTAGATTTCACAGATGCTATAATGAAACATTTCTTTGCTTTCTGCACAGCTATAGTATTGTACTTCTCATTATAGCATTGTGTCCCACCAGCTTCAGATGCCAGCTAAGGGACCAGGAATCTTGTCATCGTCTTTCCTTCTTCATTCCTGCCCATACCACCATCAGACATCTTGTTCAAGTCAATGAGAACCATGAGGTTACCACTTGCCACCAGCCCTGAGCACCCACAAGAGACTGCAGGAGAGGCATGATGGCATCCGTGGCAGGATGCTCAGAGCACAGCCAGGCTTCCTGCTTGCCTGTTGTTTTCTGACTTAGATGGTGCCAAATCCCTCACTGGCACCAGCAGCCCAAGAGCAAATCCTGAAGAGAAAATTCTTTGCACAGCCACAGCTTTGTCTATTAGGTACTAGTATAATTAGGGAGATGRAATCTTTTCACACTATCCTCTCAGGAAAAATTGAGAGCTGAATATTCCAAGGGAGCAGGTAGGGAATACCTGTGCTCTCTGTGCTGTCATATTTGACTAGTTCCAGTTTCCCCCTTGAAACCTGATATGCAGGTCTCTCCATTATCTCCAAGTTGACACACATTTGCTGTGTGCTCACAGAGAAAATCCAGCCTGCACCACAACCTGGTGACCTTAGATAGCATCTGGATGTAGTTGGTCCCACAGCTGTAGCAGCTACAATGCCTGAGTACGAGGTAGCAGTGTTACGAGCTGCACCAATGTGTGACAAAAAGGCCATTCCTGCCCCCAAAACTCCAAGTCTAGGATGTTGCAACTTCCAGAGGCAGACAGGAGACAAGGTGGGCCAAATTCCCCTGTCTCTCCCCACTTCTGCATATGCCTTATTCATTTTCTGAATAATATTACAGCAAGAGGTTAGGAAGCAGAGAAGGAACACCTCTTCAGGGTCTTTGGCAGGTCTCTACATGGCAATTTTTATAAAGAAATGTATTAATGCTAACAAGTAAACAAACAGACCAAAAATACATCTTATTTGCAGTATTTTGTAAGCTTAAATATTGTGAATAAGAGCCGTGAAAAACACTGGTATCAGTTTGCGTAGTGTTTTTCCTGGTCTGCAGCATAAAATATCTAGAAATATTTCATTAAGAGATAATTTTAAAGGATTATTTTAAATTAACATTATTCCTTTTAAACACACAAATATATTACACAGTGCTATTTTAAATGGAAAATTGAGCTAAGCATGAGCAGTAGTTGTAACCTGATTGATATGCATGTTTAAAAGAAAAAGGCATTTAAGTGCTGTGACATTCATTTTTTAAGAAACCTAGTTTAATTATATTTTCCCTAATTAAAGATTTCATTATAGGGGATCACATGATTTAATTATATCAATACCCAAAAGACCTGATTGTGAACATAAAGTGAGGATTAAAAAGATGCCTCATCACTTAATTACCTGCTAGATTGGAACAGATCCACGTTGTAGGTCAAAAGGGACATGAAATGCAGGCTTCTGCCTCCTTCTTTGTTTTGTGCAAAGGGCTCTGTGCATGGGGAGTAGAAGSGGGGAAGTGCTCATGTGTCTGCAGTGGGACTGCTAATTACCTGTGAGCAGATTTTTAAGTATATATTGATCCTTTATTTGAAAATTTTGCAAAGTGAGGTGGGATCGAGCTTCATATTCCCACCTACAGTATAGTAAATGCCTGCATATTTCTTGATCCCAATATGCAATCTCGTGCCTTTCTGAGGAAAAAATGTCAAGCAGAAAGTAAACTTAGGCTGTGTCTGGCTAGGGGCTTAACTTCCTCTGAAGTGAGCAGATGGGCATCCAGCACTGCCATATCTGGCAGGAACTGGGGCTGTCTCGCTCAGCGTCACTACAGCATGAAGCCCAGGGATCACAACATTTCTGGAGTTTCCCTGCCTGTAAATATCTTGGGTTGTGTGACATCAGTCTAAAGCTGACTGCAGCACTAAATTTTAGTCTGCTCAAACCTCCACTTAATTCATGCTTCTGTTTCTCACCCTATGATCAGCTTTAAGACTCTGTTCCCAAGAGGGAGTTCATGAAGCTTTGGCAGGGATCACTAAACACATGGAAGTGGATTTGTAGGATGACGTCTGAGGACACGTGCTTCTCCAACCAGCACACAGGCTGCACAGCAAAGTGACTGGTTACTGTAGCCTGCTTGAGATGACTTCACCTTAACTTTTCCAAAAACATAGCTTACCTGCAAAAGGTTAATTGTTTCCCTAAATTGCATTTCCATACTCTGACGACCCAGGAACTTAAGAAGGCAAAATTCCAGGTAGTAACAGATTTGCCTGTTCATCTTACTATATTTTCTCCACCAGAGCTTCCCATTTTCTAATATATTTATGTTAGAGAAATCTTTTCTTTATACTGCATGTAGGAAGAGGAAAAGCCTAATCTGATGCTAGTATCCTTCACCCGCCTTGGATCTCTCTGCAGACGTTATAGGGAGTTACGGTCTAGCAATTTTCCAAGTGACTCAGTCYTCTGCAAGCAATGATGCCATGAGCTGCAAGGCAGCTCCACCGAAACCCTTACTAAAAGCTGAGCCTGCACCTCCTAGGTCCTTTTACTGCTTTTCTAAAGGGACTGGGGAAGATGTAGAACTGGAGGCTACGGGGAACTCAGAGTCCCCTAGGTCTCCTCCCAGCCAAGCCACCTTTGACACTTCTCTCCGGGACTGAGGAAAGCAGAGCATCCCCAGGAGCACCACGTACCCCATCCCTACTGCCCCCATGAGCAAGGCCACCTTGTCCCTCCTGTTCCCCAGAGCACGGCCACCCCATGGCTACTGCCCTCCGTGCCTACTGCTCTGGCATGGCACGTGCTGCAGAGGAGACTCTACATATGCACCCTGGGGTGTTGTGTCGGAGTGATGTGGAGCAAGGAAGCACACTCAGCTGCTAAATTAACATCTGCAAGTGGCACAGCGCTATGGGATGAAGACTCGTTTCTTCTACTTTGATTATTTTTCTAAGCAGGGAAATGCCCCAGTGACAGAATCACTGCAGATGGCATCACAAAGCCCCGGCTGGCGCCAGCTGARTTGGTACACCAAGATTATCACGTTCCGGTTTGTGTCTGCCTTTCCTTTTTCCCTGCTTTGCTGTGGTAATAGCATTTCTGTTACCCTGTAAGCCTCACTCAGCTCTCTCAAAACTAGGGAGGTGAAAAAAAAGTGAATTTCCTTATCACTGGCAAAGAGGTCTGGTCACAGAGGAACCAAGTGACGCTAGCTTTTTTTTTTTTCTTTTTTTTTTTTAATTATTATTACTCTTTTTTCCTCCCACTCTCTCTTCCAGCTTAAAGACAGCCTAGAATTGAAGTCCCAGGGTCTCTAGGGCAGTACTGCAGAAGAGTGCTGCTTAATGGGGCAGCTGGTGGAGAAAGCTGAGCACATGTTTCCTTTGCAGTTTTCATCTTCATACTTCACAGGGCCCAGAGACTGATTGATGGAATTCTTTTTTTTTTTTTTTTCATTTAGCATAGCTTTCTCGAGGCCTAGAGTCTGCGAGTCTGCTTCTCTCAGTCACACTGAACATATGTCCACATATTCCCTTGGGCAGTATTTAAATGTGTGCATCCATGTGGCTGTATTTGTTTAGTGTGTGCTCCCACTGATCTAATGGGACCTTTCCCATGACCCATTGCTTCCCTAAGTTTGCCACTTGCTGCTGTCAGGCGAGAGAAGCTTTAACTTAGATGTCTGTATATGTAAATGAATGGGATTTTTTTTTTCTCTCTTTCAGTCCTTTCGACTGAAACCTCTTRCTGATGGATCATCGAATATAGTTTAGCTGAGAACTATTCCAAACTGCTGTTATAAAAAGCCAAACCTAAACAGACCCCATCTGTTACAATCTTACATCGATTTATGTGAATATAAAATTTGCAAGACTGCTCTCTGCTTGTTAATAAATGATCCTCTGAGAACTGCATTTTCATTCCTCTAAAATGCCAAGATGTACATTGCTTGCTGCACAGGATAGCTCTAATGCAAATCTTTTAAAAGACAAGGTAAAGCAATAGATATATATAGCACTAGCTGCTCTTCAAGGAGACACTATGACATTCTGCACCATGTTTAGCTTTCCCACAACAGGCAGGCAAATGACCAATACAAAACTATCTATAAAGACATATTCTCCTTGAATAACACCAATACTACTCAAGGGATCAATTTAGGAGCAGATTATTTACATTGCTTACATTTCTCACTATTGCAGCTTCATGCAGGGACCTATTCACAACATACCTTTTCTTCTGTTCTTTTCCAGTTAATAGCCTGAGGAATTCCACGTGGATGAGCTCAGACAGGTGCAGAAACTGTGACTGGCTTGAGAGAGCTGACCATATCAAAAACAATATAAATCTTTTACAGACAATATTTGCACATGAACAACAGCGACAGGAAATACTGTAATGTATTTAAAAGTTATATGCAGTATAAATTAAGAAAGTAAAAATAGAATCACAGTCTGTTGTGCACTGGTCCCAAGAGTTCTTGTCCAAGTGTAGAGATCCCCTGTGCTKCACTGACACAATGAGATTCCTGCCCTAAAGTGCTTGACTGAAATGGGAGGGACAGAGTGGGGAAAGAAGTGAGACAAACTGCCCACACATGACCCCTCCAGCTGCACAGAGCACCTCTGCTCTTCAAATACCTACAAGGTCATAACACTCTCTCCCTCTAACTTTACACTATATCAAAACCTGCCTTCCATAAGGTTAATGGCAAGCCTTATACTTTGGGTCATGGGCAAAGGGCTGGATTTGCTCATCAAACACTCTCCACATGGGTCATGCTAGCAGCCAAGAACAACATACGGGAATTCACTCTGCAAATCCAAATATCAGCTGTGAATCTAGGCTCAGCTATCTATTTTAACTTGACACAGGCTGTGATGAAATCAGCTGAATAAAAGAATGAATATACAAAATACAGAGTGTTCGTTAAACTCTGTATTTTCTATTGAGTAAAGAAGGCTCAGATTAACAATAGGAGATGTCTCATGGACTGCAAACACAAAAGAACTCAGATATCCCAAGTCTAAGCTTTTTTTTTTTTTTTTGTGTGAGAGATTTTTTTTACTAAACAAGATCCCTGCAGCTCATATACCTACACATTTGACTGTTTTTCCAATGTTGCATTACAGCTCTTCTGTCCTTCATCCTTCTCTCTCCATGCAACTTCATACAGTGACAGTCTGACATCATAGCCACATGTGAAATGTCTAGGAACATTATTTATACTGGATTACTCTAAAAATCAATGCTAGTAGGATTTTTGTCAGAAGTTTATTAAAATTAGTGGAAGTTCTTCACTGAAGCAGTTGCTAATACCTTGAAGTTTCGTGGCTTTTTGCTGTGCATTTGTTACTTGTCTTCTCTGGGTTTACTATTCTAGTTTTATACCGTTGTGCAGCATCACGGTATGATTTGTTGGAAGTCTGCTCTGCTCTTCTTTCTCATCCTCATTTCTCCAGACCACGCACAATATACACCCATTCACCACTCTCTAATATCTCTGTCTTTCTTTCTTTCTTGTTAGCATTTTAGCTGACTTAATTTTCGCTCCCACAGCCCTTATGGGAAAGGCTGACAGGACTTTGTCTAGAGTCCACATGTGCTTCAAGGCCAGTTAAGTATTTCCTTGGAACCTGTGCATTACTGCACRTACTGAATGCTATGGAAGGAACAACTGTAAGTAAATGAAGATTTGAGATTTACTGGATATGTCTATACAAGTAAAAATAAGCACTTTAGGGTGCAGATTCACCATAGCACAGCCATGCATGCTGTTAAATATTGACATTAGGTTATTAATATAGTACAGCTGCCATGGTTCACTGTGTACTGTGGCTCCTGGAGCCATAAAGCTTGTGCCTTAACCCTGCGTAATCTTCAAAGTTGGCAATGCTTGGCGGGGGGGAAAAAAGTGATAACACATTGGCACATTTCAGAGAGTTTTTTCTCCAAAGTACAGTCACTAATTTCTCACCGGTGCAGTCATGTTGCCTCCTGAAAGAAGGTCTTAAAGAGCTTTGCAAGATATGGCACTGTTGACCAAATGCTTAACACAGCTACTATATGCAAACTGGTTTTAATATTTAGGATGAGGCAGGATTAAAACTGAAATATATCAGTTCTAACATGCTTCTATAGTTTTGATTTCCCATTCTGATTTCTTTCTCTCTTTATTAATGCCAAAAAAATCAGAGGAAGTACATTCACTGCCAAAAGCATGAGTAAAAAAAAGCCATCAGGTTGCCTCAGGGGATGACAAATGACAACATGTTATTATACATATGGTAAATCCTGCTGTAGAGGTGTTGTTATGTGATCTTAGGTGAGTATATTAATCGCTAGTGGTTTTGTCACTCTCAGAGGGAACCTTAAGATGATAGTTTAGACTACTTAAAAATCCCTGCCAAGGAAATATTTCTGGTCAAATAGCTTTTTAGCATTACTTTCTTTTAATCTACTGAATTGTGCATTTACTGGAAAACATGCTCTAGGAATGAGTGAGCAATGCATCGATCATGATTAGAATAGAGTTTTGTATTTTGTTTTGCCATGGTGCTGGAGCCAGGAATGTAGCAAGCAGTCTTGTATATCCTAGGCACTCATTACCATTCCCTGGAATAGTTTTCTTCAAGCATTTGAGAGGACAATTGGAGATACCAATAGGTCTATTCACATTAGAGAGTGTTAGTTGGAAAATATCAGAGACTTATTCTAAGTATAGCTATATTGTTTATGACTCCATGAGGTAGGAAGAGAAGTTCTAGTCTTCTACTAGAACTAACCCATCTACTAACCAGCTGGGTTATCTGTGTCAATGGAATAGAGCAGGGTCTTTCATGGATTGTAACCTTCCCTTCAGGGTATGGTGAGCAAAACATAAAAGGAAACATACTTAAATGCCTCAATATGTGTCATATTGATTTCTTAAATCAAATTGTCATGATAAAATGAGGAAAAAGAATTACAAGTTTCATCAGCACTTTCACCATTTTTGGTTAAATCTGTACTTTTTTCCTGGAAGATTTCTAGTTAGTTAACTTCAATATCTATAAGTTATCTAGTTAAGAGAAACTTGTTTCAGCCCATTCTGACTGCACTAAATGCAGCAATGCACTTTCATCTCTTTATTAATTCCTGCATGAGTCAGTCCATTATCTTGCCCTGGGTTATCTAGATCAGATTTTTAATATTGGTGAAGCATGAAGATTTTTCCCATTCATATAATGTCTCCTGTATATCTAGATTTGTTTTGCAAAAATCAGTACTAGTGAGGCAAAGAGATATTGGGCCATTTTTTTTTTTTTTTTTTGATAACTATTGAACCCATCTGGTCTTCTAAATATATACTGCTGAACATCCTTAATCATCATTGCAGCAAAGTTGTTACATATATCTCCATGTAAGATTTCTACCAAAAAAGTTTTATTACTAGTGATAAAGGTCAATAAAAAAAAAAGAATCCTGTTAAAGTTCTGCATTTTGATATGGGCTGTTCTCAATTGTCTGCATCACAGAGGAGAAAATACTATTTCAACACGTGGAGAAACAGCTGTCTTTAGCAGTTCAAGTAATGTTGACTTGGTCATCATAGCATCAGAGTACTTTGGTGCCTTTTAGTTTGTTCAAAAACACCACTGTTAATATCAAATGCCACCAATGCCACCATACAGATACAGAATCAATAATGTCGAGGGTGCTGAATAAGCTGTCTCTGAGATGAGAAGGTGGCCTAACTGTGGGCCCTGCACTCCTCAGAATTCGAGTTGCCAACTAGAAACCACCAGATGTATTCCTCATCTTCTAGCCTGTCTTTCTCACAGAGCCTACAAGCCTCAGGAGCTCTCAGAACTGCTGGGTTCTTGGTCAGCCTCTGTTAGGGCAGTTCTCTGATTACTCCAAGTTTATTTCCTCTTATCATTTATATGCAAAGGTGGTCCATATCTAAAACAATCCTTTAGGCATTTGTTTTGATGCTGAATGAAATTCTTCTTTTCTCAAGTCCATTTCTTCCTGTACTATTTCAGGAATAGGATGTTTTTTGCCTATAGCTATTCTGACACCAGCATTCAATTGGCAGTCACTTTGGCAGCCTGAATTTTTCTTCTCAGTCCCTCTGTCTAAACTGTGGAGGGAATTCAGAAATGCTACCAAGTCCCTTTAGATCAGGATGAGACCCAAGTACCAGCCTCAGAAAGGTTTACCTCACAAAAGAGCTTATTAGAAGTTGTGAAGTGCCCTGAACCACAAGGTAAGGTTTAGTATAGACTTTCAGTTTAGTTAAGTAATTATATCATGGGAAACTAAAGAGGTAGGCCTCACATTTCTAAATCTCATGTTCAAAAGAAACTGTGATAGGTTATATACCTAATATTGGATAGTTGCTTATTGGGAGTAAATTTGATTTTTGTGAAATGTTTGCACCTAATTCTGAACTATTACAAGTCAAATGAAATGTGTCTACATCTTCATTTTACTGTAAAATAGTAATGTAATAATAGTAATGATGTAAAATAGTGCATCAATCAGCTTTCAGGGAATATGAAAGGAAGAACAGTGACACAAACACAGTTATAATGTTAAATATAGCATTCTGCTATAAATCATAGTGGGGACGGGGTTTCTTCGTTATATATATATAAAATTGTTATTTTGCCTTTTTTTCTGTAACATGGACAGAAGCAGACTAATATTCTCATTCTTTAATAAAGAGGTAGTCAAATATTTTAGGTGA
>NW_020456298.1:249189-371074 GCF_003342845.1 Nothoprocta perdicaria
TTCAAGTACCTGCCCAAGGAAAAAAAATGCCTACATACTTTGATCAATAAAAAGCAGGGTCTGAAGGGTCAGGAGGAACCATTGTGTTCTCAAATTAATAAGAAAGACATTCATTTCAGCAGTGCTGGCCATCTTTAAAGACTGTCTCCAGTGCACCTTAGAGACCTCAGCTTCACCATGGCTTCATGTGCTAACTGAATTGCTTTTGCTGTGGAATGTAGGCAACTAAGCCACAGACAGAGAAAAAGAAGTGGGTGAAAAGGATCCATGATACCTGCTCAATAACAGTAATCATTTTTTCTCTAAACTGAGAGTGATGAGAAAAAAAAAAAAAGACAGAGCTTTCAGAAATTTATTATTTTGTGTTCATTATATATTGCATGAAATAGCAATAGTTATTAAGTGGCCTTACTGTCATGTAGCCCTTCTCATTAGTATGTCTCAAAGAGATTTATACAGGAAGCTAGTCATACTGCCCCTGCTATTCAGAGAAGTGGCTTGATCGAGGTTGCCTGCCAGCTGAGAGAATGGTGTGGCTCTGCTTTCCTTTCAGGTGGCTTCCCCTCGTCTCATGGGATTTTTCTCCATCTGTTGTGGCTGTCCTCCTATGTTTCAGCCATCGAAACTGTGGTGGAACAGGGTGAGCATCTCCAAGCACTGGCCAAGCTGCTGCATCCACAAAATGCACCATGATATGCTGTAGGCTTCATGAGTTTGCAGTATGTTTCAGCAACTACACCGCACCTGTCCATCTCTCAGGCAAATAAATTAATACGAATGCACTGCTGAGCAAGCACAACTTTACTAYATCGTGTAATTGCAGGACCTCATGCCATTTATCAGGAAATCCAAGCCCGCTGTCATCCAGCAGTGTGTGAATGCCTCTCTGAATCCAACAATTAAAATGTAGCCACTAACAGGTAGGCAGACAGAACCACAGATTCAAATAAGAGTCTCCTTCTTTGGAGATCTTTAAAACCCGCTTGGATGCAGCCCTGTGTCACGTGCTCTAGGTGACCCTGCATGTGCAGGGGGTTGGACTAGATGACCTCTGAGATCCCTTCCAACCTTTAGCATTCTATGATTCTATTGATTCTATGATTCTAGGTGTAGCTATCGTGATCTTGTGACTTGTAAGGAAAGGAGCACTTCGGACACAGAAAAAATTTATGTTTTCTCATTATACGGGGTGGTTTTACTATAGTCTTGTGATGTGAAATGTGAAGTACCACACTGCCGAACATATAGCAAGCCAAATAATTCCCCTGTACTTCAAGTCTCAGCTGGAGTGCTGCATCCAGTTTGGGGCACCACATTTCAGAGGCGTGTGGACCAATTGGAAACAATTCAGGGAAAAGTGATGAGAGAGCTCAGAAAGACAGCCCGAGGGGAAGGCTGAAGGAACTTYGGGTGTTTAGAATAAAGACAGGGCTGAAATAAATTCATAAATTCATAAATTCAGCTATGTAAGTGGTTGCTGCAAAGAGGAAGGAAATAAACTCTTCTCTATATCAACGGTGGCTGGGAAAAGACTGTAGTGAATGAACCACAAATGGATGCTGGCTGCCTTGATTTCTACTTAGGTGGTGCAGTGAGACAAATCTGTGGGAGACAATCTGAGCAGTGAGGAAAGAGGGCAAATCCATGTCTTGGATTGTCCTCACCATGCAGTCCACACCTGTAAAAGTAATGCCTTCCACCACAAGTACAGAAAGAGACTGGGGCTGGAAGGAATGATGACAATCAGGCCAGCTGTGGGGAGAAACAAAATGTTTGTTTGGACAATTTGCATCTGTTGCTTTTCTTAACCGGATAAGAGAGTACACTCTGTAATATACACACACCAGCCTCACTTACCAACAGAGACTTAAAATATTTATATCACGGACAAACAATGCCAAGGAACTCCCCTACAAAAGCAGTGATTTAATAAACACAGCACTGCAATGTAGCATTTATCTTTATTATATATAATCAGCTGTTGCTTTTACTTGGGCAGAAATAATGTCCAATTGAACTAAGGTAGGACTGAAGGGCTGGAAGGTTCCCATTTCCCTAGTCCCAAACATACAAACCTTTCTTGCTTGTACAAACCCATATGGACATATGGAGTTTAAGACTGTGTGAAGCACAGCTCAATACTTCTTGCTCCAGTACCAGTGGGACTAGTAAGGTCTCTGCATCTAATAGACCTAATGCGGTCCTGCCTAGCAGATACCTCCTTACCTACGCCTTCAGCAATCAGTAAGGATAAACATCATTCATAGTACCACTTAACAAACATATATGTTTGTGTCTAGAAAAAAAGACACACATTGCTTACCAAGCAAAGCTCACTGGGATATTTAGCTGAAAACACAGATTCATCTACATGAAATCTTGATTGTGAACAACTAACATTGGGCCTCAGACAAAYCCTTACAACTAGGCTCACAATTCAACTGTACAGCCATAAAGGATATCATGGGTGTATTATACTGTGACTTAATAATTACTAATAACACTAGTATTATATAAATAATTTAGGGGATGATTGACAGAATGAATTATCTGGAATGCCTGTACTCTCCTGCATTTTTTTTCTCTTGCATCTATAGTTCTGTGGTCTTCTGTCTTCATATAAAATAGAGAACTGCCCCAAATATCACTTCATCAATAAACCACAGCTTTTAAATAAAGCTTTTCTTCTGAAGGATGATCTTCACAAATTGTGCTAGGGTCAGAGTAAAAATTGGTGCAGACTGATCCCAGCAGGATTTGAGTGCAGAGTAAATGGTTTTGGTACAATTTGCAAATGAAAATAGAAATAAATGCATGATCATTATGCATAAGAAAAGTTCATTCCCTGAGAAGTGTTATGCCAGTACTGTAGTCTTAGCAAATTGTCACAGTGACGCCTTTCCACCAGGTTCCTGTCACCTCCACAGTCACCTAGCATCCTCAGCAGAGCCCAACTTGATATGTACAAATTGCAGTTGCCCATATGCCTTTCAGTATTTTTGAAACAAAGTTTTTGTTTGTTTTTGTTTGGTTTTTTTTTCCCCTCTTCTGATTGAATGTTCACTTGGCAGCAACCTTGTTTCATGTCAAAACAAGAATAAAGTTGCCTGAGATGGACATCACTGGGAAAGGCTTTTGGTAAATAATGTTGAATGCTCCACAAGTATGGGCATCAGTGTAATCTGATCACAAATTAACTTAATTGAAAGCTGAATAGCCTCCTCCTGAAGAGATATTTACTTGCTCTTACTTGGTCTGTTGGGAAAGTACCTGGCTATGCTGCCTTCTCAACCCAGGACAACGAGATCCCTGAAGCAAAGGAAGGGGTAGTTTGAATATAGGCTGAAGTTACAAAACACTCAGTTTTAGTAGGTGAGCTTCTCGAGGCAATGACTGGCAAGTACGTTAGCTGGTTCCTGAATGAGAACATTGGTCACAATGGTCCAGTCTAACAGTGATGAAACAAGGGAAGAAAAGTCGTAAATAGTCCTTACATCTATTTCTGATACTGTTCTGTAACAGTGAGTATACATCTCTGAGATTTTGACAGATTCTGTCAGCTGGATCTGGAAGCCATATGCCCTAGAGGTATGATATAATRCTCCAAATAATGACTTTGGAAAAGCACTGGGTTGGGTTGGCTAGCCCAGGCCATGCTGTCACTGCTGGGCAAATGTGCTTCTGGGTGCACTGCATAGATTGGTCCACCAGTTGCCTGGACGGAAGGAGGGCACATCCAGATTTACCTCTGGAGTAGATGAGAACATTCATGGGACAGGGACCAGACCATGCTGCACTCTGAGGTGAGAACTGCCAAGCCTGCCTATCTGTCTCTGCAGACAAGGGTTAGGTCTACAGTTCAGGCTGCAGTTTCTTTGCTCCTCAGTGATACGGCTTCCAGCAATATGAAAAAGTTATTAGAAAGGTGAAAACTAATCAACAGCATGGCAAAGCTAGAGCATCAAACTTTATGTGGTAAAACAGGTGCTTTTCAGCAGAAGGTGCAGAAGGGCATGGATAACTTTTTGAAATCCCTCCTAATTTCTGACTGATGGTTAGGGAGGRCTTTCAGACGTATCCTACCATGTGGCAACAGGGAAGACAGAAAGGGATCAGTTTCTCTATACACCTTAAGTCATTTCTAGCATCACTGGCTCCAGCACTTTCTTTGAGGAGATAATGTGCAAGACGGACCTGTAGCCTAAGGCACCACACAGCRAAGTGAACAGGGCTACCAGCCTGGAGGATGATCCCTCTGGGCCTGCTGGACGGATGACTGGGGATCACCTCCCCACTGCACCTTATCATTTGTACCAGGAAAGACAGATTGAGTTGGTGGGGAAGCCCCGGGGATAATTCCCACTGAACAGGAGACCTTTAGTTTCCACAAGCAATGCCTGTTTCATCCATGGTCTAGTAGCTGAGAATATTTGTCTGACAGGCACACTTATGCCACTTATGTGAACACATGGTAGAAAGATACTTGGCCGCATTTAAATGAGTAATTGTCCAGAAAAGGGAGGATTTGAGGCCACAACATGTGCAGCCATGGCAGGTACTTCTGATTGATGGAGAACCCTTGAAGACTAGTAAATAACATATATCTTGTTTTGTTTTGTTTCTACAGGTGTAGAAATGGTGTTTTGTTCTTGTTTTGTTTCTACAAGTGTAGCAATAAAGTTTCCTCTACTTACAGTAATACTTTGATTATATATGTTAATGACACTCAACACCCATAACACGTGGAGAAGGGATTGAAGAAGGGTGAGGGATGGAGAAGAGCACGGSGGGCAGCCCAGGAGGGGTGCATCCCAAGCAGAAAAAGCTGATCAAAACTTGGTGCCCAAGGCACATGCACAATTATCCCCAGAAAAACTTTCATCTACTGCACAATGTTTTTACTAGAAGTCCATTGTCATGTCTCAGCAAAATGTGGACTGTGCCTCATCTAGGCAGAAATGTGTTTCTTCCTTCTTTCCTATTTTGATATATTTCACTTCCATATAATCTCCAGAGGGATCATTTAGCCTGTTCAAATACCTTATTAAGGAAGGCCTGCATTGTTCTGGGGGCTTTTGTGTAGTATTGGAATGTGTTTCTTCCTGAGCACTGCCGTGTATGGCGAGGCCTTGATAAAACAAAGCACTGCTTTTCTCTCATTGTTCTACATTGCCTTCTCCTTTCTTTTCCTAGCTACATTTGTCTGAATACTAATTTGTGTTTATAACAAGAAGTGGTTCCCGCACCTCCCCTTTGTCATTTAATTGAAGGGAAACTGAGCAACAGGTGGATCTCAGGAAATATCATTAGTCTCTTTTGATTGTTTTTGGCACTTCTTTGAAAGAAAAGTTCAGCTCAATGCAACTGGCTATTCGTTGTTTCCAGGCTAATTACTACAGTACGCAAATGAAGAGCATATTTGAATGTGTCCAATTTAAAGTTAGTGAGTTGTTCTTCTGACTTCAGTGGGATTATTTATAGACTTCAATTTACACATGCACTTAGAGATTTTGATTAATCTGAGCCATATAACCAAACTCGTAAAGGACCATGAATCCCTTGAGTACAGTGCAGCACAGAAATAGAGTTTGTGCACAGAAACACAGCCAGCTTCGAAACAGCATGTTCATGTTTATGTAAGGGCTTCCTTTTAGCCTATTCTTTTGTTCCTAGAGAATATAAACATGACGGAAGGACAAAAGTATTTTTAAGGGTTTGATTTTGAAAGGTGCTTGTTAAGGAGGCCTGGAACTGCAAAAGAAAAGCTAACTAGGGAGGCTTCCACATCGACTTCTAGCTTACAAATCTGAAAAGTCACAGAGAAGGGGAAAGGATGCTAAAGAAAATAAGCAGCATGAAACTTCAGCACGTGCTTTTATCCCACTAATTCCCAGTAGGACAAAAGAGCCAAAAGCTCACAGTGTGCTCCTTCTATCACTTTGTAGACAAAGCTCTGATTTCTGCTATTTTTAAAACCAGAACCCTGGGGGAATATTTCTCCATTGAAAATCAGTCAAATGCATTAACGAAGTGTTCCACCTGTTACAAGAATGCAAGCAAAGGGCTGGATCATAGCACCTCCTGCTTGATGGCCAGCAATCAGGGTATTCCTTACATGCGATATGCAGCAATTATTGACCAGCTGAAAATCTGATCTCGGGGTGTACTTTGCAGTTCAAGGCTTGAACCAGGCAAGCCAGAGGAAAAGAGATTAGGTGAGAGTACCATCTTTATTTTCAGGGGTAAGGTGGTAGGTACGCAAAACATAAGAATACAAAAGATGCCTTATTTTTTTACTGGTGTGTCTTAATAATCACGAGCAATCACCCTTGTCATTTTAAATTTAGCTTCTTCTTGATCATCTCCACTGAGAAAACAGGAAGATCAGCATAAATATATTCTAGGATCTAACTAGGAATATCAGCATAAAAATCTTCTGAACTTCAATATGGCCTATGCCGTATGGAGTAGCAGGAATCACAGGGTGTTGACAACAGTGGGGCAAGAGGTGGTACAGCAAAAACACACACACACTCAACTATAAAATCCAGGAACGTCAAGGATAGTGAAATCATGATTAAGCAAGCAATTCTTGCCCTGACACAGGAACAGGCATGGAAGTAGAAAATCCCTTATTTTTCAGAGATGTCTTTATGGGTTTATAATTATAAATGCCCCCTTTTTTAAAGGATTTGTTTAAGAAGCAAAACTATTCCCTTTTCGTGAATGATCTGTTTTACAGGGCTTAAAAATATGTCAAGGTTTGCTGCAGTAAATCCTCCTCATGCTGTAACTGAGTAATGTAAGCAACTTGGGTTGCCGTTTAAACAATTCCCAGTGTGTGGCATGGCCAGTGCAGTTTGAAATGCCTCTGTCTATCTAAACAGAAACAGATGTTTGAACAGCAGAGCTGTGCAGAAGTCATTCTTCAAACAGTAGATTAAAACATCTGTCAGGACCATTGGATGGGACCAGACAAGCAGCAACAATATCAGCTGGGCCTGCCAGTCACATCTACTTCATACTAGCGATGGAAGGAAAAGGATGGGGGATATTTTATTTAGTCCTAGCATGTTATATAGTCTTTTCTTTTTCTTTTTTTTTTTTTTTTTGCCATGTTTCTATAGACATTCAGAAGATTGTAGACCTAACTGTGCAGGATAATTCATAACGTCACCCAGCACTGCCTCCCCCTTTTTTCTAGATTTTCACTAACTTTAATGTCTTTTTCTGTCATTGCAGACAGTTAGTATGAAAACTGTGAAATGATGGTGGCATGTCAGGTTATAGCATTTTACAGCTATTTCCATGAGGACTTCATGTCGCAGCATTTGACCTGTTTAGTGATATTGCTACCAATTCTTTGGTTATCATTGGGTCAGAAGTATGGCAGCTTACTAATCTTCTGCAACTTGCTGCAGGAACTGTGCTATGGGCAGGACATTTATATTGAGCTAAGCAAGAATAGAAACCAAACTCTTGGATTAGCACGTCTTTTGCACTCACCTCCACCCCAAAATCAAAGCCAAGAAGCTTATACAGATTAAGAAACAATTCCAATTAAACAATTAAAGCTCTGGGTCCAAAAAAAACACTGAAATACATAATTTTAGGGTCTGAAACCTGAGTCTTTTGTCCATCCTCTGTTTCCAGGCTGGATTTATTCCCACTCCTTATTTCAGTGTCCTGTACACAGAGCTGATGACTTAGCATGGAGGTGCAAACATCGCCTTCTGAGTCCCTCACCCTTTCAAGTTTGCTTATACCCTGTGCACCAAGGGACGACTCTCCGCAAGGCCATGTCTTCAGCCCCGACTCCTGAGGCTGCCCCAGGGAACCCGTCCTTGCAGCAGGAGCACCGGCTGCTGCTCTCGCCGTCCTGGCTCCGGGGGCAGCCCGACACCTCCCCTTTCCCTCCACACACCAGCCAGCCTTCGCTGCGAACCTGGGGGAGCTTTTCTTTGTATCCCCCCTGGATTGTTCTCTTATCTTGTTTGTCCCTGAGAAGCCATTAATTGTGTGCTGTAGCAGCAGCAGATTACCTCACGACAGCCTGGCAGATGTGCTTTGGCTGAATAAATAAACTCATTTATATGGCTGTAATGACTGTTGCTTCTGTGCTCTCATCACGAAACCTCCAGCCTATCTGCAGCAGTTTATAAACAAAGCTGCTTTGCCTTTATGGAAAAGCAATTTGTGTCTGAGGAGCCTCAGCGGCAGCTCATGCCAAATAGAGCTCAGGCCATTTCTCAGGGAACAGGTGTCCGCATCATTAAAGGCACTACCCCAGTTGGCATTAATTGGCATCCCTGTTGGCACACTAAGAAAAGAGGCTGGGGTTTGTCTGAGCCTTGGAAACTTGCTTCTCCTCTCCCTCCTCAAGGTAGCCCTTCAGTGTCAAAGCTGGTCTTGGTGCCAAGGCCGGGTGAAAGCCTCGCTTTGCCCTCCCTCGAGCGCCTTGCACTGTGTGGCTTTTGCTCCCCAGCATGGATAGGCAGCAGGCACCGGGAAAACGTGCCTAGCGATGGCTTGTTAACGAAGACTGTTCACAGGGGGAAGAGAAAGAAACTGTTTATTAGAAGGCGCAAGTTCATTAACTTCCCTCCTTATTTACTTCAGCAAGCTCCTTACTTCCCTCTATTCTCCTTTGTTTTATCTCTTCTTTCTTCTGTGCTATGGTAGTACTGTAAAAAGGAAGTTAAAAAAAAAAAAAAAAGGAAAAATAATGGGAAAAAAATATTCCACCCTACATTTTGCTAGCCTACTAGCAGCTTCACACCAATAAACTACAAACAAAAATACATCATGCCTCAAACAGCAGTAAAGCGCAGGCGTGAAATCTGCAGAAGCAGACAGACACAGAGTGAAACTTGCAGTCAGACGCTGCTCTCCCAACCATCAGCCACCCCGAACCGTTTGATGTGAGACGGTCTCACCTCCTCTCACCCTGCTGACCGAGGGACTTTGCTCCAGCTCTGTGGCCCACAAAGCTGTGTAAGCCAGCTGTGCATTGCCACTAGCATAACGATAAGTGGGAAGTTAAAAATTAATGGCATGTCTTTGCTGCAGACAGTCCCAGTGGTGAGCAGTGCACACATTAGCCTGCCCTGGGGAGAGCAGTCACGCCACAAAGCCACAGCACGGCTGCTGTGACTTCATGGAGCTAATTGGGGCAAGCCAGAAAAACAGTGGCAGCACTTGAGGAGTTTAGGTTATGTCCATGCTACAAAGTAAACAGACTGCAAGTGATGTTTTAATTTATAATCGCAGATGGAATAACTGGCTTAGTTACATGCACTGGTAACTTTGGGATGGGGACTTCTGGTGAGGATGGGAACTGGGTTAAGGTAAAACAGGGTTCATGCCACCACACAGACCTCCTCTGAGAGGAACATCCTGGGGCCAGGGTGCCTGCTGGAGCACAGCGGGCAAGGCAGTATCCCTGAACATGGTTATCCTTATATCTGCATTAAACCAGAGAAAAGGCTGGACAAGAAGGCAGGACATTGCTGCTCCAACAAACTCATTTGTTAACTTGCGGCCTGGGCAAAACGACCGCAAAGACATGGGAAGGTCAAGAGGCTTTTCCAAGCCTGGAATAAGGAAAGCCCTCCCAGGCATCTGGGGATGATCCATCTACCCTTACATTAACCATGTCTGCACCGCTCCTGCTGGGTCCATTAACTGAACTTTGCTCTTTATCAGCCCACTCTTTATATTTAAATGCAAAAATGCATTTCTGCACCATTCCGCAGTCAGCTCGACGGGGAGAAGCGGCAGGCAGAGGGGCTGGGTGGGCTCCAGCATCCATGTGGGGCCGCACTGCCAACAGCTCTGCAGTAGCTGGCACCAGCCCCAACAGCACTGGTCCTGCCTGTGCACTCTGTTCATGAGCTTGTCACTGGTGCTTCTGCTCTGCCCTTGTAGCTGCAGGGCCGAAGCTGCACATSGTGCGTGTGGCTATTGCTGCAGCTGTCTCAGCCATTGGGAGTAACTCCTGCCCTTTCCTGCAGTGTCTCCTTGCTAGCATGGTGTGGCAACGGGGATGGGAGCACTGCCTCTGGCTAGCAGCAAACCTGGCCACAAAAGCGTTAAACTGCACACAGGAGAGCCCTCCCCAGAGCCTGTTTGCCAGCTCCCCAAGATTAGTGTGATGCACAGAAGAAAAGAGTTAGGGACAGACGCAGCTTTTAGGGACAAACCCAGCGAGTGGTATTTTGCCTTCCATTAACTCCACTGTTTTTATTCTCTGCAGAGTTAATTACAAATCAGTTTAATTGTTCTCTCGCTCAATAACTTTCTAATCTCTAAGAGACTTGCTTCACAGCAGGCTGTAAGGTTATATTTTATCGCTTCTCTTTCYATTAACCCCACCATGTTAGTCTGCGGTCTGCTTCCTCCCTCTCTCCTCCAAACGTTAACAATTAAAATGATTAAAACTGACTTTGGTAATGACTGCATTCAGAACCTTCCCTCTGCTCCTCACTAGCCACAAAGGCTGTCACACTCTCAGGTCACCAGCGGCAACTGGTCTGCCTCCCCAGCCTTCCCTCCCCATCAGAGCACAAAGTAAGGCAGAAAAATTGTGCAGCGACGCATGAATGTGCAGAGAAATGGGGAAGAGGAACAAAAAATCACTCTGAGGAACGTGCACTTTGCTTAAAACAAAATAAAACAAGACAAAACATAAAACAAGCCCCCTGACAACCTGAAAGAAACTCATAAAAACACCTGAGGTCTGCTAGGATTTCAGCCCTGGATGCCGTCCTACAGCCATCAGTGCCTGGGTATTTCCTCATTACCTCTTCCTTTCTGAGCACACCATTCTGTGTAGTATTACTGGCAGCAACCCCTTTTGCTCCTATTACAGCCCTGCAGGATGAATGACAGAGGTTTGAGGCTGTTTATAGCCTTTCCTTCTGTTTCCTGGGTTGGATTTAGCTTAAACAGCATGCAGGTTGGACTTGCAAGATGCAGATTGCAATAATGACCTGAAAATCCTGCAAACATGTGGTGAGAGTATTGGTTGTACTTCCAACAGCAAACGCTATTGGTTGGATTTAAGGAAGGACAAATATATCGTTAGAGAAACAAATAATGCAACATTCTCCCATCTTCAAACACAATGCTGAATCACTGCTCTTTGTTCTGGAGCATCCACGTAGATGACGGAATGTGCTCCACACCTGACTGTATTTGTATACTCTGATCTTAGTTCTTATCTCCACAATATTATCCACCCCCTTGAAATTTAGTGCACAGCAACACCCTTTCCTTGGGAGATATGGTTGGTTCCTTAGATCGTTGGTTTTATAGTAAGAGAGAAATCAGATATACTTTAGACTGTGATGCTTAGGGAATGGTTTTGCTTTAACATTTCAAACAGAATCCTTTTCTGTCTTTTGCTCCTGTCTCTGAATAATGTGTCTTATATTTGCTTTTTGTTTGTTTGTTTGTTTATTTTCTTAATCGTACTAGCATATGCACCTCTTAGTGAAGGTCTTTCTGCTTTTTCAGGCAGGAGCATCCTGGGCTTATGAGACTATCACAAAAAAAAAAAGACTCCAAAAAGTTTATGGTTTATGGTTTATATGAGTAGTTTAGCTCTTGACTGGAGCAAAACTCAGCAGAAAGCTTGTCATTACAGTGAGCTCTTGACAATGCCCTAAAGAWTAGGAAGAGGGTAGACTCTTCCTATCTCATTTGTTTAGCCGCTATCTAGGCATTTCCATTAAGAATAACAGCCAAGAAACCCCCAGATCCAGATGCAGTCAATAAGGAGGAAAAGCAGCATTGAACAGCTGACCTTGCTACTTAAAGGAAACCAAAGTACCACCAAACTGCCTATTCTTCACTTGCTTTTTCTAGGATCTCAAACTTGGAGGAATTTCCTGCATGAGTTAGTAAATTATCAAGGCCTTCAAAGTCTGTGGAAGCAATTGAATTAGTTTGAAAACTCTTTCTTCCATCATAAATTAATACAGTGGGATAAGGTCCTCATCAACTTGTACCTAACTTTTAAATCATACCAAATAGTTGTATCCATTATTTCCTACACCGCATTCACATCTGGGCACCAGTTCAACAACCTCAGCACAGTTCTATGTCCATATAATGGCTCTTGGTGATCTTGGGCACTAGCTATTCTCTTCAGACAGGTTTCCTTTGCCACCATGCCTTCCGCAGAGCCAGAAGTGCMCAAAACCTTGGGGCACTCTTCTTTTTAGAGTATTTTCTGGGGATCTTTTTATATCAGCTCATTTTTGTTTGGATCTCTGGTGATGGCTTCAGATATTTTGAAGATAAAAATGATCAACTTTTGCAGTTATTACTGTTCCAGACTTGGTCATGTCATATTCTATATATCAATATCAGCACAGTTATCTGAAGAGTTTTCTCTGGAAACATCGTGAGTCATTTTTATACCTCAGTAAACTCAGCATTACTTCACCAGGTAGACACAACCAGAACTGCTTAGAAAAAAATCCACTATAAAGTGTCTGAAGTGACCTTCAGCTTAAGAGTTTCTGTGAGTGCAAGATGAAAACGTAGCAATACAGTTTTCTGCTGAAATCTGAATCTTCTCTGTTTATATTACATTGAAAACTAATTTCTATCCACAAATATGAATAACACAAATAGTTGCTCTATTTACACAACACTGCTCTGACTGCACAGGATTACATTAATCTTTAGAATAATCTTACTTGTATTAAAAGGATGGTAGTGAGCGAAAAAACAAAACCTAGGGGAACTGCTGCAGTTATGAACATACCCATGATGTGGAGAGTGACTGAAAAGGAAAGGTGAGGAGGACAGTGGCAGATATCTAGGACCTAGATTATCAGCCATGCTTTTCTCAGTCATTTTGGACTGTGATAATTATGGTTGTTCAGCATTCCAGAGGAATATTTTAATCTGCTACAAGCATTAGAGCACAGCTGAAACTAATGTCCAACACACTTAACTCACAGCTGTTAAAGTTTTTTTACACAGCCGTTATGGTACCACATGACTAAATGGGAGAGATTTCAGCATGGCACTAGCAACCATAGCAGCCACTTTAAGGAAAAGAATCTGAAGAAAATGTCTCTGTAAATGTACCTTAATAGAATTGTTTAGGGAAAAAACAATCTATTTTGGTCTGACCAGCCAACTTAAACATCAAAGGGTAAATATTGTACTTGTGTGAATATCTAGCCAAGATTATTTCTGTCCCTTCAACTTTTTTTTTTTTTCTTCATGGATTATCTTTTTCTGGCCACCTCTATTAAGAAGTAATGATATAAGCCCAGAATAACTCCACTGGTGTTACTGAACTACACAGATTTAAAGCTTATGTAGCAAAAATGCACAGAGAGAGCTAAGCAGTAGAGCCATAACACAGTGAGACTGCACAGCCATCTTCAGCCTAGGGAGAGGAAGAAATGCATTTATGCCGTCTTTTCATTCCAAGTCTACTGTTTGCATACAGTCAGCCCTAACCATCTATCTCAAATCATAGCCTGCAAAAATAGTTGTGTTGATGTAACTCTAATCTTCATATCCCAGTTTGGCTGATCCTGGGCGGTTTAGGTCCTGCCTCATTCCCAAGGACTCCCATTGGAAGCTCCCATGCAGCACTTTGTAGTGCCATGCTGTAGCACATTCCTCCCAGAGGTATCTCCGACCCAGCTGCTGCTGAATAAGACTCCTATATGTTTTTCACTCTACACACAATTCTGAGGGCAAGCGTTTAACATCAGAAAAGGACAAGGAGAAGTCACTTAGTGCCTATTATTTTCATAGTTTATGAATATGGAGGGAGTGGAGGAGACAGAAAAGGATTCCCTTCCCTTATCATTTGTCACATTAACTTTCGCATGTCTTTGAGGATTATATAGCCTCTCTTTGTGTTTCACACGTAGCTACTTTTACACTGGACCAATTTTGACTTGATTCATTTGGTAAGTATTTTGTGACGCACAAAAGCCAAAAGGGGAAAGAAAAAAACCCCACCCACTCCAAGAGAGTCTATTGACTTTGTTTTTCAATTACCTAACAAATTGCTGACTAAGGACAGGATAGGGCGGTGGAAATATAAGACCTAAATGCACTGTACATTCCTCATCTGTAATGACCAGAAAAAGTGGGTGTTTGTTGGTGGTTTTAGCCAATTTGCAATTTATCTTGGTTTTAACCCAAGCAGGCTTGAAACCAAGACAAACATTCTTTGATGTAATCTAATTGTGACTAAGACCGTTTGCATAAAGGTTTCTGAGCGAGGATAGGAAGAGGAAAAAGACCTTGAAAGCATTCCAGTGGAAAAGTCATGTGCACTAGACTCTTGGTTGAACCAATAAAGTCCAACAGCCCATTGTTTTAGCTGTGGCTTAAATTAATACCTGACAGCAGAGAAATTAAAACTTTGCTGAAATCATGTATTCACTTATCCTTATTTTTTCCAATCATGTTTGTACAATGATAGCCTCAGGTGAAGAACTAATATGAAAAAAATGCCCTTCCCCTACATCCATTCCCACTCCCTTCCAAAAATTTAATAATCTGACTTGAAAACTATTTCCAGAGACATTAACCAGACCAGCCTAGTTTTACAAACTAATGAAACTTCACATTTTTGCATGTTATTGCCTAGGTTGGCTAAAGAGTCTGGGGAGTTCCACAGCGCAGTCAGTGGTCATAAAGATGTGCATACAGGTACAAGCAGTGTCCAAATTGCTCTCCAGAGCTGTGAATTTTGCCTTCCTGAGGTTATTCCAAAAGCAGAGTCAATGAGACTTGAATGGATGCAAGAGCAAGATGAATATTTTAAAGCAGGCTGAGGGGCCCTTTTCACCAGTCACTCTTGGGTTTGCAGTGTGGAATGGCCAAGCAGACAAGATAGCTGGAAGGTGGGCAAGCAAATTTAAGAGGCATTCTACTGCACACAACACTGAAGACATAGCAATGTCTTCATGCATGTATGAGGGTGATTTATGTCCTTCTTCAATATGTGCTCATTATGTAGCAGGAATGTCAGATTTGAATTCTGATTCTCCTTTTCCATGCAAACCATCACCTCTAAATTATACCAGCATAACTCATATAGATAAAAATCAGACCAAAGGATTTTCTTTGTGCCGCAGAGTCAGGAATGTGGCACCAGACCCCACATTCTGCTAGCTGTTGCAACACATTTGCTGTTAATAATCCATTATGGTTTATTTCCCAGTCCTGCAAGCACAGGCTCCTGTAATTACCAGTGGGGACTTTGGATAGCATAGTACAAGCATTTTTTGTACTAGGTATGGTATTTCAGATTGGCCTGAAAACTTACCAGCCCAGGCATAAAATCAGCTCATTTGACCTTTATGTTTAATGACAATAAAAACATCCAGCTATATTTTATCCCTCTACTAAAATACCCTCTCCTCTGGGCCTGTGCTTGAGTCATAATTAGCAAGAGAGCAACTGTAATTTCCCTAGGAAAGCATTTGTATGTACATTATGCTTGCAAAATTAAATTAAAGACTTGAAAAATCAAAATATTAACAGTTTTAAACTCGTCCATGCTATTTAGAGGTAGGCAAGCCTGATGCAATTGAACACATGCTATTCTGTGCCTGCAACAAAAATACTTGTTAATTAGGCTGCTAAATTCTACATTTCCATGTACAGCAAGAGATTCGAATCTTAGATGGTATCTATGCATCTCCTCTTTTCTAATTTCTTCCTTATCCTAAATAATGACCCTTTTGAATTTAATTAAAAAACATCATTCTCTTTGCATTGTTCAAGACGGTCTATAAATAGACGAATTACTTTCCTTGGTAGTAGCTTGTTAACCAGATGGCAGCATGAGGAGGGTGTGTAAAAGGATATTGAGATCTCCACATTCTCAGTTCTTATTTCTTTGTGAAATAAGCTCATAACTGGCTCAGTGATTAGTTCAGGGGGATTTCTCTGGAGATCAGTAGATGGTTAATAAATACTTTGCATGCTCTAGGTCAACTGAAGTGGAGACTGAGAGACCAGCACAGAACTCAACCCCGAAGAAATGCAACACTAATTAAGTCAAAAGGATTTTCTAGGTGTTACTGCTCTTGTAATGTTCTCAGCAAATTCTGAAAAGCAACTAGTTTTCAGAATAATGCCTTTATAGATTAATTCTGCTGATTAATAAGAGTTGTTATTTATGGGGAAATCACACAACTACTGGGTCTAAAGGCTTCTTTGGGGCTGAAAGCTTTCTGTACAGAAAGTTGTTGTTTGGAAACAAGGGACTGGTGTGTTACTGTAAAGGATAGGTTGTAAAAGGGTTGCTTAAAAGGGGCCCAATATGGTTTGGATTGCAGCCAAGGTCTTGCATAACAGGATGCCTCATAAAAGAAAGGCTTAGAGCTGTATGGTTAAAAGACAGGCATTTCTTTTGAGCAGGGATGTGCCAATGGGAGGATCACTGACAAATCTTTGTTCACTATTATGTGTGCATATAATTAAAAAATGTTGGTGTTCACAGCCATTCCCAGATGATGTTGACTAGATTTAGTCTCATACTTTACAAAAGAAAATTAGAATAAGATACAACAAATGCAGTTCAGCCAAGGATATTTTCTATGGGTTAACCAATCTGATAATACTGTCCTTCAAGGAACAGAGAGACATTCCTACTTCTGTTCCTCTTCCATTTAAGAAGCAAGTCAGATTACTTCTAGGCTAACATCAGAAACTTTACTGAAAAATAGTTTTAGCCACAGCCTAATGGTCTGACAAGTATTTTCCTGTTTTACATTTAGAATAAACCAATTGTATTTTCAAGTAAGGTGTGTAAGAACTCGATTTCTGGCCCCTTTCCTTTTCTAGAGGCAAAACCTAAGGTTAGTTTCCAGACACCACCAAAAGAAAGTGTAACATTCTGGCTCCTAGCATTGCAGTTCAGGAAGCAAAGGCAAACTGCCCCAATGGAAATGCCAAGCCCAGTCTCTTTATAATTCCATCTCATCAACATTAAAATATTTTGTCTCAAAGGCTACTGATGGTGTTAGTGTAATATATTCAGGCTACCCCTAGTACATTAGGGAAAAATTCCTTTGCCAAAGCCCTCCTGGGCTCCCTTCAGTAATTCCAGAACCAGGATTGAAACAGTCCTCACAAGAGCTGCAAAGTTGGACTGTCAGTCCTTAGCAGCTAAGCTACAAGCAGCTTCCTAGGTGCCGCAAACCATCAGTCAACGCGTGTATTGGTACCTCCAGTTGGAAAACGACTGCTTATGACAGAGCTGTTTCTGCGGGGCAGACTGAGTCACCTGCTGGTGACTCCCCTAGTAGGGCTACTTCCCTACAGCCCATCACAGCAATTAATACAGGGAGCACTGATAGCTTTGTCACTAGTTTTCCCTGATAATAAAATGCTGATAAAAAGAATGCTATCAGCCTCTGCCCTCTATAGAGCTTCTTGTTCCCTGTGTTTCAGAAAGAGACCAAACAGCTGAGACTACTCAGATTTTCACTCAGATCACAAGCATAAGTCTCTCCAGTATCTGCTATTAAAAAAGATGATGGCTTAGAAGAAGGTAAAATACATACAGTATGACATATTCAGTACACTTTCTCCAAAGAATGCCCAGAAGTTGAATAAAAAGAGTCATAAGTGAATACAGAGTTTGCCAAACCTTGTATCTAGATCATAAGTCACAAGACACAAGGTTAAACTCTTTAGTGATCAAGACTAAGTTCAGACATGAGATTATTTTTAAGGTATTTTAAGGACTTTCTATCAAAGAAGCCACACCAAATACTAATGGGCCCCTGGTATTTCCCTTACCATAGACAAATTAGTTTAGGAGACAAATCTGTCTCACTTTCCAATTTCAGTCTTAGCCTGGGATATCTTAGGACTTATTGGAACAGGCTGCCCAGAGATGTTGTGAAGTCTCCTCTGGAGATCTTCCAAATCTACCTGGATGTGACCCTGTGTCACGTGCTGTAGATATCCCTGCTAGTGCAGGTGAGCTGGACTAGATGATCTCTAGAGGTCCCTTCCAACCTTAACCATTCTGTGATTCTCTGACTTGCATCTTTCAGGTTAAAGGAGATTGGTGTGCAAAATAGATGATACAGTTGTTGTATTCCATTACATTTCCCATTGAATGTGGAAGGTGGGGACAGGAATGGACAGTGTGAATTCAGGCAGTACCTTTCCTCATTTCCTAGTCAGGTCAGAGCTTTTAGGAATTTTCATCCAACCAGCTGGGGTAGGACAGATGCTCTTCAGAAGAGTGACATCAGCAACAGATGTATCTATGGTCAGCTCCTGGGCAAAGCCTCCTACAGCTGCTTGCTTGCACAGCTGTGTGAATTATCTGCCCAAAGCAATCTGCTGTCCTCTCACACTGCTGATCATGTCTTGATATGTCTCTGAGAGGAACAGGTTAAAACGTTGGTCAACAGCCATGTTTACTACAGCCCTCCGAGGAGAGATCAACTGTCAGACTAATGTTTAAGAAAAAAATGTAGTACATAATCAATGTTTGTACTTCATATGCATGTGAGTTTAAAACCAAGATCCTTTCAGAGTTTATCAGTTTAACTGAGCAAATCCAAATCCAAAGTAGGTCTTCTCCTTTCAGGATCCTGTTCCATATTTACAGTCAAGAATGAAAGAATAAGGTTGTCAAAGCCAAAGACACTTTGTCTATTACTAATGTGTGATCGTGGAACAAACAGAAAAATATAATTACCATTTTGCAACAGTTCACTTTCTGTTTAGGTGTGCTAGTGGGATACATCAAAGGAAGAGAAAAGGTAGAGGTACAGCTTTAGACTGAGAAGATGAGAAGCTTGATGAGATGTTGAAAAGAATTGGAGAGAAATCAGGTGGGTTATTGCCCTCTGGTGCCCATTTGATGCTGCTTCTGGAAGCAGAAAACTTTCTCTAGGCTCCAGGAAGCAGTGACAGTCCTCTGGTAGGTTAAATCAATACTTAACAAGAAAGGAAAAGCTTTCTCCATGTGCCAGCTTCCAAGAATGATGCAAACTCACTGTTTTAAGTCCTCTCCTATTTAATAATAGCCTTTTGTTTAACTATGGAAATGCTTGTACCTAGGCAGTTGCACCACAGAGGACATCTGTGCAACACTTGAAAAATGATAGTCTACCATGCTACAGTCTACCATGCTTTTGTTATTGAAGAGCCAAGCCTTAGATAATCTACTTGATGCGGCAAGTGACGAAACAATGTTGATGAAGCAATGTGAGGGACAGAAATTTTTTTTCAGCCAGTGAGGTGGGAATAAGGAAGCACGCTGGCTCAGTACCCTGAGCTGATAGCGAGATCAGCAGTGTGATTGCCTCAAAAAATATTTTCAGACCTAAGAATGAGTCTTCTTCAGTTAAACGTCTGAACACAAATCCAAACTAGATCTGCATCTACTGACTTCAATTACCCAGACTTTCATACACCAGGGCTTGATGATGATCTTACCGATGTCTCATTTCATTGAGCTCAGCAGGTTGAAATCCCAGATAAAAAAACAAAAATCAAAACTGGAACACATACTGAGTAACAAGAGAAGAGTTTATATTACACTAGAGTTTATGTTACTGGAATTAGAGATTACAATGTTATCACTCAATATATCTGCCAACGTTTGATGTAGACAGGCTATTGTATAATATTGATTTAATTCTACCAGAGGCATTAAAAATAAAATAAAATTAAGGCCTGCCCCATCACAAAATGTAACTAAAATTCTGRCATCACCATATATTTTTTTGCTTTAAATATATACATTTGTGCGTAGTTTGGAAAGTAACCATAGCATATTCTAACAGGAGTCAGACAGGTCAATCTCTGTGAATTCAAGATAAAGCTGCATGCCTTGAAAAAAAACCTAGGTCTGGATGCCAGGCTTCAGATAAACAGCAATCTGAAAGATAATAGATTTGCCTGACATTGTTGTGTCCAGTAAATCATAACAAAACTTAAGAATACTGGAGAGAGGCCAGGAATTGGTGACTTACATTATTGTTTTATTATCACATTTTGGAAAGGTAAAACTAATAGTGCTGTTTACTTTAATTAATATTAACTATTTCTTAGCTCATAGCTGCCCCAAATTATTTCCCTTTAAGTCAAAACATCCCCACTTTTCAGCTGTGTTGAGAAAGTGGCCTCCTATGTGATAAGAACAGAGAAGAAGTGAAACACTCTGGAGAAGAATATGCACCTGCTCAGGCGACATTTGAAACTCACTTTCCATTAACCTTTTCCTGTAATGGAGCAATATCCGTAGAAACATTTTGTCTTGTTAAAGATGAAGAAAATAGCACTGCAAGGAAAAACAATAAAACAACTATTTCTATGGCCACCTCTCAGATCTCTCTTTGTTGCAGAACTATGCTTACCAAAGTCTTTTACTCAATGTGCACATGATGAATACATGCAGAATCTGCAGTGGGCAATGTGAAGAGGTGAATTGGAGTAAAATACTGGCTTTGATGTCTCAGTTCTGAGACAAAGTCAGAATTTGTTGTTTCTAATTTGTCTGCTTGGCATTTGACAGCTATCTAGCAGTCTGGAGAACAAGCAGCTCAGGGTATTTAATGCCTGCTCTGGCAACATGAATTGGAGTGTTGAACTGAGCTGTTTTTTGTACAGGTAGTCTCTGCTGAGACTGATCTCTGCTGAGATCAAGAGATTTGATCTCTTGTCAAATTGCCCTCATCATTTACTCAGTTTCAAGAAATAGCATCATAAAAGGGAGCAGAGGCATCTTAACAAGGTTTGTGGATGTATCCACCACAACCAGACATCTATCTTGAAAGACAGACTCTTTGACAGCTGTCTTGGACACTAGTGAGGTTGTCACTAGTGCTGGGACCTATGTATATCTGACTAAGTTAACCATCTCCATGGTTAAATATACCTTCCACAGAGCAAATATTAGAGACAAAAACTCTTCTCTTGGATCCTGTTACATAATGGGAAAAGGAAGAGTGACTAATTCTTGAGTACTGATATTAGTATGTTGAGGTTTGTATCTAAATTCTTAATGAGCAGACTGTAAATATTTGCCTGGACTTACTTCTCTTGTAAGGCTAGACAAAACTCTCGGCAAACCACTTTGTTTTTACCATTCTTATGTTCTAACATCTTGCTTTAAAACATCTTCATCAAAGAGATAGTAAAAAAGTTTCCAGGATCCCACTATGTTAATTCACAGGGTCAAATTCAGGGGTAAACTGTCAGTTAACCTTCTAGTACACAGATCTTGTCAGAACTATGAACAGCTGCTCTTTTAGTACTGAACAAGGCTACATCCTCAAGATTTTTGCAAACAGTATTGAATATTGTCTGACATCTTTACTGATGGAATATGAAGTAAACAGTCAGATTTTTCTTTTCATCCCAAAATGCTCCTCTAGTACTTTTGGCAGCACTCAAGCCGGAGCTGCTCTTACAAAATCCAATCATTGAGTTTCCAAATGAGATTTTCCTTGCAACAGATAAAGCAACTATTTACAAGATGACTGTGTATGATCTTGTGGTTCTGTTTTCCATGAGCTGAAAGTAAAACTTGCTCAATGTGCTCATGAGATCTCCTTTAGATTTTCTTCCTTTCTTGACTTGACAATGAAGGAAATAGAGAGCAAGTGACTTCCAGCAAACTATGCATCAGGTTAGCTGGTGGCACACTGGCAGGAATTAGCTGCTAGAGAAGGTCAGATCATTTTTACTGGTCATTCTCACCCCTCTTCTATGCTCCAAAAACTTAAGGCCTGTTTGCCTACTGTCAAGACTCCTTACTGAAAAATGAGATGTCAGGGAAACACAGGATCAATCTTCACCTGGGTATCCACCAGTAAGGGTGATGTTTAAAACAATATGCAGAAGATTTTTAGAACATTCTACAAGTGCTAGTCCTGCCTTACAAGGTGTGTATTTATATGTGTATGTGAATACTTCTGTGTATATTCACCTGCATAAGTATCTAGGCTTCTTTATGATTCAGGACACTCAAATGCCAAAAATATTGATTTCATCTCATCTCATGAGGCAGGCTGACTTTCTTCAGATATCTGCTGCCAAATAAGTAAGAATGGCTATATCTGAGAGGTATCACTTGTAGATGAACATAAAACGGGAAAAGGATTGCAATAATTCAACATTCAGAATCCAGCTATTTCAACTGTACATATACAGAAATTGAAATATGTTACATAAAGAAATTCAAAATTTTAGTTAGACATTCTGCATTTATTACCCTGAATCATATTTCTATGATTTCTACCATCATATTTCTAAGGATCATTGAAATCCTGAAGTTGCTTATTACATACAGAAATGATCATATCAGCATAGCAGAATGACTTCCCATTAATTGTGATGCAGTTACACAGCATTGGCTCAAAATAGTCTTCCAAACATTTCACTGAAAATGCAACAGTTCAGGAAACACCAAACAGAAAAATGGGCACTACCAAACCTCTCTTTTAACTCTGAGTTCTCTTCTATGTGCTTGGCTAATCACAGGATAAACTTTTTCACTTTCATTCTCCAAATCTGTGCCTCACAGAGATGAGTTAAAATGAATTATTTCCTGTGAAGTGCTGAGAGTGATTCAAACTAATCTCCTCTGGTATGATGGAAAATTAGAAAATAAAGAATGACAGTTATTTCATTTAGAAAATCAGCCACTTTATCCTGACATCAGTGTCCTTTATTGGATGAAATTACCAGGTATGAATGCCCAAGACAATATCCACAGCTGTTCCATATTGGATATACCTGGTGACGTGGGAAAGACCAGGCATTCCCCAATCTGTGGGATCACAACCTATGACTAGATATCTTTCTCAGAAGGATGCTCTTACACATTGGAAAGGAAACACTTTAGAGTCAAGATCTTCCTTGTAGAACCAGGAGGAGGTTTTTTTTCTAAGGGACTTGCCGTCAAGTATGAGACTTGATTAAAGAAACAGGTTAGTCTCCAGTAAGACTGAAAGAGCTGCATTCGTTTACCACTAGAAGAGAGCTTGGTCATCTTAATTAAAAATGAAAAAGCAATATAAAACAACTTGGCCTTGTCCGACTTGTTCCATGTAAATTCAGTCATTAATTTAGTAATATATATATATAATCACAAATAATAAAAAGAAACAGCCAGAGAGAAAACATGCCGTTTCTGATGAAGTTTAGAATCAGCTAAGAAGCGAGGGATGAAAGGTATGCTCCAGTGCTAGATTCCAGGACCTCTTGGAAGGTCCTGGAGAACAGGGGAGGTGTTGGAGAACTGGAAGAAAGTCAACGTCACTCCGGTCTTCAAAAAGGGCAAGAAGAAGGACCCAGGCAACTACAGGCCGGTGAGCCTCACCTCCATCCCCGGAAAAGTGATGGAGCAGCTCATCCTGGCTGCTTTCTCCAGACACACGGAGGAGAAGAAGGTGCTCAGGAGTAGCCAGCATGGATTCACCAAGGGGAAATCTTGCTTGACTAACCTGATCACCTTCTATGAAGGAATATCTAGCTGGATAGATGAGGGCAGAGTGGTAGATGTGGTCTATCTGGACTTCAGTAAGGCTTTTGACACCGTCCCTCACGCCATCCTTCCGGGAAAGCTCCGAAGGTGTGGGATAGATGAGTGGACGGGGAGGTGGATTAGGAATTGGCTCGATGGCAGGGTGCAGAGAGTGGTAGTCAGTGGCACAGAGTCCAGTTGGAGACCTGTAGTTAGCGGTGTCCCCCAGGAGTTGGTCCTCGGTCCGGTCCTGTTTAACTTATTCATTAACGACCTGGATGAAGGGCTGGAGTGCTCCCTCAGCAAGTTTGCTGATGATACCAAACTGGGAGGAGTAGCTGATAGCCCTGAGGGCTGTGCTGCCATCCAGAGGGACCTGGACAGACTGGACGACTGGGCGGTGAGAAACCTCATGAAGTTCAACAAGGGCAAGTGCAAGGTCCTGCACTTGCAGAGGAATAACCCTGGACACCAGTACAGATTAGGGGTGGACCTGCTGGAGAGCAGCCCTGCAGAGAGGGACCTGGGTGTCATGGTGGACGACAAGTTGACCATGAGGCAGCAGTGTGCCCTGGTGGCCAAGAAGGCCAACGGGATCCTGGGGTGCATTAAGAAGAACGTCTCCAGCAGGTCGAGGGAGGTGATCGTCCCCCTATACACAGCCCTGGTGAGGCCACATCTGGAGCACTGTGTCCAGTTCTGGGCTCCCCAGCACAAGAGGGATGTGGAGCTGCTGGAGAGAGTCCAGCACAGGGCTACCAGGATGATCAGAGGCCTGGAACATCTGCCCTATGAGCAAAGCTGAGAGAGCTGGGTCTGTTCAGCCTGGAGAAGAGGAGGCTGAGGGGGGACCTGATCAGCGTGTATAAATACCTCAAGGGAGGCAGTGAGGAGGAGGGGGCGGCCTCTTTTCAGTGGTTGTCAGCAATAGGACTAGAGGAAATGGCCACAAGCTGAGGCACCAAAAGTTCCACAGGATCTTAAGGAAACATTTCTTGGCAGTGAGGGTGACAAAGCACTGGAACAGGCTGCCCAGGGAGGTTGTGGAGTCTCCTTCTTTGGAGATCTTTAAAACCCACTTGGATGTAGCCCTGTGCCACATGCTCTAGGTGAACCTGCATGAGCAGGGGGGTTGGAATAGATGACCTCTGAGGAACCTTCCAACCTTAAGCATTCTATGATTCTATGATTTCACTATCATCAGCCGAATGGTTGCATCTGGAGACATGAGTGGACAGAGTGACCAAGAAGACAACACAACCAGTAATGTCAGATCATAAGAATGCTGATACAGGATAAGTCCAGAGGTCCATTTCCCCAGACTACTGTGATCTACACTGTAGAGATCTCCAGATCTACAGTTGTATTTTTTTTCTGTTCAAACTTCCAGCTATGAATATAGTTCCAAATGAACAAGAGAGATTCTTTCAAAATGCCTGACAGTTAGGTGGAACCTGACAAGTCTTGTGCTCCTATTCTGTCTGACCATGTTAAAAACACAGAACTGAATTTTCATTTGTGTGAAATTACAACCGGGAGATCTGTACCCAGTTTGTACCTTTCCTTTTCTGGTTATGTGTGGGTCCATTGAGTGGAGTAAGTTAACAATTGACTTGGCTCCAAATGCCCAGGTTGTTTTTGTTGATATAAGTCATTGTGACATGGTTTTTGGTGTGAGAGTGATTACTGGGGACAGAGCACTCCCATGCCAGGCATTTTTATTAGTGTCTGAGCAACGCTAGACTTGAGAATCAATTAGTCACTGAATCTGTCCTGAATTACAATTCTGTTCAGTGACTAATTGTGTTGTGGTCATCCTTCTCTAATGTGTTTCTGCTAATTAAGGATCCTGAGAAGATCTCTTTCAGCCTGTTATATGGATGCAGATGGGAATGAAGATACTTGTGGAGAGGTGAGGGGAGCAGGAGTTAAGGGAATTTGCCATACAGCTAATTTTTACCGTTTGTTTAATCTGTTACTAAGGGTCATTTGTCAAACTGTGGCTGCTGCTCCTGCCCCTCCTCCTCTTCCTCACAGTAATGAACAGCCTGGGAAAAAAATTATTCCCTTTCCAAAGGATCTACAAGGAGGAAGAGTTGATAATAATGGTCATGAAAAGTGAAGGAGTTGTGCATGGGTCACTTCCCAGGACACAAAAGCTGTCTGCACACTACACCCAGGAAACAAGGCTAATCAACACCTACTTACAAGGAGAGCAAAAAGTCTCTTCTTGCTCATGGTGAGACTAAGGTCCTTGCTTCTTGCTTCCTGAGGCAAGTTGCTGAGCACAATACCCAAGCACTCTGATGACTGTCTCCACAGGACTTTGTCTGAAGTGGAGAGGGAGTTGCTCCTCAAAGGAATGAGGACTTGATTTTTATGGAACCATTGTTCCATAAAAAAAACAACTTGTCATTTGTCCAAAAGACATAGACAGGGATAAAGTGACAACATCACATGAAATTTGCAGAGAACATTTTCATGGTAGAAACTTCAACTGCTGGGCAATATACTCCATGGAGGCAAGCACCCACTGTGCTTTGTCAGCTGCTGATAAGTGGTTTGTAGGACCTCTTGGTGAGAAAATGAATGAACTTTTCAGCTAGAAGTTTCATGGTAAAGTAAATGGTGGTATATGAGATACTTGAGGTCTGGTAGTCTCTCAGGTTTGTGACAGTTTTGGAAAAATATTAGAAAACAGCTTTGTAAATTCAGCTTGGTCATTTCACTTTGGATCTAATTATTATATCAGCAAAAGCTATTCCATCAGTTTGGAAAGCAATAGAGTGGCATTGCCTGTAGCTGAATGAGCAATGTGTTACATTAAACCTCAATAGTCCAACTTAACTTTTTTAAAAAAACTTTTACTTTTATCTGGTGTGATTTCACTGGAGACAGTAGAATTAATCTCCGTGTTCTGCATATATGACAAACAAACATGTGATTAAAGAGCTTTTACAGAGGTAGAAAATAAAATCATTAGGAAAAAAAAAATGATTAGTTAGGTGACATCTCTAAAGGGAATATTTTCAAAGAGAAAAAGCTGTCAGTGTGTCAGTTAAATGAACAGAGTTCTCCTGTGGTCCTACAGACCTTTGGAAGGATTGTAGTAAGGATGTTCAGTTAATAATTAATTATTAATAATTAATAATAGCTTAATTAATTGAATGATTGGTTATTCAGCTATTGGAGTGATTGTCTTTTTCTCAGCAGGACTGGCTTTGTGATACCAAAATAAGCTTAAGATCGCTTGCCTTTTTTTCTTAAGAATATGGGCGCAGTATTAATAAAAGTATAAGAGGAGACTTTATGGGCAGTTCACTCTAGAATTCTAGTATCACAAGCTGGACCTTTGTCCGGCTAGACCTAGGTCAGTTCTGTAGCACTGATTATACTCTTGGCTCTCTGAATCTCACTGAAAGGGATGTGACTGAGCTATGTCATGCTATATTTCTTGCTTTGTCTTCTGCTCACAGTCTTTCTCCATGTAGAACAGAATGCAAGGAGGTGGAAGAAAGACAGCACAAGTTTCATCCTGATATGGAAGAAACCCAGGCCTCACAGCCCTGACACAGCAACATGCAGTCCTCTTACCTGTTGCCTTTCAGGCACTGGTTAAACTCCTTCTAAAAGGTGCTTTGGCATTCTGATTTTGATTCTTCTTTCAGAAAGTCTTCCTACACCTTATTAGTTTTGCTTATTGACAACATATTTCTACTTAATTTTATTCAGAGGTAGTTAGTATTTGTTTGTTCATGTGTCTAGGGTTTTTTTTAGCTTAAATAACTCTTCTCATCTCTCTAAAGTTTAGCTCTTCTTGCATTTGCAAAAAAAAAAACCCTCACATTTGCAATCAGCAGTCACATCTCATCTCAATCCTTGTTTTGCTAAACAAAAATAGTTGATTTTTGTTAATTCCCTGTTAAATTAATTCTTCAGAACAACACCAAATTACAGAATAACAGGCATAGGTAACTGCTCGCATTTGCAGGAAGCACTTACTACACAATCTCACTATGCTAGAAAATGTAGTACACTTCATTGTGTAATCGAAGGCCAACGTTTTCTAAAACAAAGGCCAAAATCCTTAATCTATGATGAAGTATATAAGTAAAAATTGGCTTGTCTTGACATGATGAGCACTTTGAATGTCTACTGATTTCACTGTCTAAATAAATTTCTTAATAAATAACCTCTTTGAAGTGCTAAGTATCAACACCGGTGTTGGGCAGTGCTGCCCTTATTTTTGATCTTTTCTATTTTATTTCATCCACATTATTTGTTCATGGGCTCATTCTCACTAGTTATTATACCTCCTAAAACCTGTCCAGAGTATGTTATTCCTTATTTTCTTCTCTTTCTTCTTATTTCCTTCTCTAAATATGGCAATCTGAATCAAGGAGGAGACATGCGTTCCTCAAGGTCAGAGAAAGACAGTAGGCAAAGGAAATGGCTACTGAAGGATTCAAATCCCCAGATTCCTCCAGTGATCTTGCTTTATCCCAAAGGAAATCAGAAAAGGAAGAGGGCCAGAAAAGTAGTGAAAATGTTTTGGGAGGTGGTTGCTGATTAAGAGGTGTGGTGATGAGGTTATATTTAAGATTTTTTTACCCTTTTGTTTAACTGTCTACATCCAGATAAAACTGGTGGACATTCTGGATATGCATTGCAGGGCACAGTTTAGCTTTTCTTTGATTTTGTCAGGTTGTACACTGAAAGAACAGGAAATGTCGATCTTTCTTGTCCCTTTTAATCATTTTGGTTTTCAGCATTTTCAGGAATTGTTGGTACTAGTAGTTGGCATTTGTCTGTCAATTCTCTGGGAAAGAAATGGCCTTTGTGCATTTGTGTCCATAAATGGCCTACTGCAGTCCCTATTTGTATTTCACAAGTGCTTCCCCTCTATAAATAATATGAGGGTGCAATGACCCAACTTTTTGCTCTTGGCATCTCAATTTCCTTTCAGTCTGTATCTTTCTTTAATCCTTTCTTCTGTTTTACTTAATGAATAAGATTAGAATGGACCATCCTTGTTCATTGAAATATTCTGTCTACAGCTTCTTCAGTTTGTTTTTATATTTCGGATTAATTCACCACAGCAATGAGGACTCATGGAAATGGCCCGTATTTATTTACTGATTTAGATTTACTGTGAATGTCTCTGCACTGAGTGCTATGAGCACTGGTCTCAGAATGCTAGCTTCTCCAGTTACATAGGCAAAAAAGTAAGAAATTTCTTAATTTATTACAGAGTTTTTAGGTTTTCTTTCAAGTGGTTTCTTCTTAAATTTCATGAACGCAACAAAAATCTGAAGCATTTCAATAGAAGTTTTCAAATGGTGGCAAGCCATTGAAATTGCATTAAAAATAGGTGACATAATTTATTTGGTGTGACTGTACAATTTTGCAAATGTCTRTCTTTTTTATTTACCTTGGCTGCTACATTATGAGATTGAAAACACCTCTTAATGGCACGGACTTCCCCTCTCCAAAGTTCTTTTTTTTTTTTTTCCTGAAAAATCCTTTTCCTGAAAAATCTGCTGGTTCCTTCTTACCTCCTCGCAGTCYTTATCCCTAAGGAAATAACTACCTTCTTCATACTTGACCATTGTTTTCAGCCGCTTGATGCCTGGACTTGAATGTTGGCTTGCAAGAGAATTTAATGATAGAGAAATACAACCTAGAGCCACTTTTGCTCAACTCTTTGGTTACAGTGTACTGTACAGACAGAGAGCCAAATTCTCTGCTGGGGTAACTCATTTAATTTCCACTGACTTTCAAGAGTCTCTGAAATCTAAGCTCAGCTGGGCTGTATTACTTTTGTGCTGGAGAGTGTCTTGTCCATTGGAAATGCAGATGAAGTTGGAAGGTGAAATACCATTTGGAGTTAGATGACCATAAACTAATCCTCTGTGCCCAAAAGAGTGGATGAAAGTAAGTGCCACAACACTGTGTCACCTGCCTTACGCTCCAGCCTGAAAGCTTCATGTTACCTAAGCACCTTCTTTCCCTGTGGATCTGTTGCTCTGCCCTGGTCCTACCCTCACTTCCAACGTCCCCATATACTTGTCCTCACCAGAAAGTCAACATGTGCTCAGGGCACTGACACTAGCCTGGACCCTGACCTAAGAGGGTCTGTGTCTGTAGACAGACTGTCAGCTCTGTCTATGCTCAATCCCCCAGTGATGTGAATTCATGATGATAGTGTACTCTTCTGTTACGGCAACTTTGCTCCTCCCTTGTTTCATCAGATAACTTTTAGGTGATGTACTGTCATTTGGTGTATTAATTAAATCCTCCTGAACTTAAAGAGTAATTCTGTGAACAACAGCAGTTTGCAAATATCATGCATCTACTCAAATCTTAGCCAAATCATAAGAAACTTAAGAAACTTTTTTTTTTTTTTTTTTTTTTTTTTTTTTTTTTTTTTAAACTATGGGGCATATAGGTTTCCTCTGCAGTACTCTGGCAAAGGCAGCAGGCCTCAGAAAATTGAGCTGAGGTATTTCAGGTCTCACAAGGAGGCTAAAAAATCTGAACTTTTATCTTCTTCTGGTCTGACCACTTGGTGCCTATTCATTCTAACTTCTTCTGTCTGTTTGGGGTTCATCTTAGCTGAATACTTACTTGTGTCATCTATAAGATTTTATGACACAAATAACCTTGAGAACAGTCCAAAAGATGAAAAAGTTAAAGTAGAATTGTCACTGGAGCATATCTTGGCTTTTAAGGTTTGTTTCCTACAGAGAAAACACAATATATTGTGGTTATTCACTGGACTTTTGTAGTGGAGAAGCTGGTCTCCCTTTGTGTGCACTTGTACACACCAGAGTCATGAGGTAAAGGCCAACAGGTTTCCCTGGAGCTTTGAAGCACCCTGAGGGACATGAGGAGGTAGAGAGGAGATTAAGGAGAGGAAATAAAAGTAGCAGAGGAGAAAGAATACGGAGTCAAGTGCAAATCTGCTAGTTATGGTTAAGCTTTGGGACAGTATCCCAGGGGCCCAGATACAGCCCATGCAGAGCCCTGGGAGGTAATCCACCTAAAATACAGCCATTAGTGCACAACACAATCATTGCTTTTCCCACAGGACAATTTAAATCATATATATTTAATGTGATGACAGGTTCTAGGGGGATGGGCACCCAAAAAGAAAAAGAAGAAAGGCCCAGAGTACCATGCAAGCTGGGGAGACACTCAGATTTGATTTCAGACATTAGCAACACTTGGAGTGACTGGCTTGTGATGAAAGAGAAAGTTTAACTCTGCCTTACATGGTGGATTATTGCAGCGCTGATGGGAAAAATGTCACATTTTCACAGTTTTAAGCACTAGCACCAAGAGACCTTTCTAATCACTTCTCGAAATGCCTGACTGATCTCTCTCCTAAATGGCCTGCATGGAGCTGAATAATTTTTATAGTTCTTCTTTAACTTTTGCCTAAAGAAATTGCATATATGTGTTCCAGCTCTGCCCTGCCCTCTTCTCACAGCTACAAATGCTTACATACCTATTCATCACCTAATATCACATCCTTGTTCATATCCTGACTCCAGTCACTTGTGCGTAATTATAGAGAACAAAGAATTGGGGCAGAAAAAAAAATGCATATAAAGGACTTCCTAGTACTATATCTTGGTAGATACAGATTGTGTCTGCTGGGGTCAGATAATCTAAAGACCTTGTGAGAGACTAGGGCAATTCTGTCTCCAGTACCAGGAACYGTGTATGGCAATGGGAGAGGAAAAAAAAATTCTCTGTAGACTGGTAGGTTTCACTAGATGAAACACAAGCTGTCTTTAGACTCATGTTAAATAGAGGTAGGTAATCTTTCTAATGCTTTTGTATCTGTATCTGTAAGAGAAACGAACATTTAAATTGCCAACACTGCAATCAGAAAGGGGATATTGAAGTGTTTACAGAGAAATGCTCTATAGCTGAATTTCATATATTGATGTTCTTAGATGAACCTTAATCAAACAAAAGATTTAATCATGTGTAGTTTTAAATCTATTTTACATCTCTGTGGTACTACTTGTATACTCTTAAAATAACAGAGCCATAGAGTGGCAGAAGTGTTTTGGTGTCTCATAGAGTGGCCCAGTACATTTTTAATCATGGGCATGGCGCTCAGTTTCTATGTAATTCCATCAAATTTACTAACTGAGGTTGGCTCGTCAGCTTAAAAATTAAACCTTGGGCCACCTTTCATACTTAAGCCAGGTTCAATTTTGCCAGGATCAAGTAACAGTTGAAACAGTAAACTTGCGAAAGGTTAACACATGTTTCAGAAATTTATGAATCCAGGCTGATCTGAGGTGAAAACTTAGGTAGTGGAAGTAGTAACAGTCCCAAAGATGTGTGATAGGTATGGGAGTACTCTTTCAGAGAATTATTCTTCATCAAGCCAGCAGCTCTAGAAACTACAGTTGGGTTATTGCTATATATTCTAGACTTCATATAAATTCTAGACTGAAACTGAATGCTCACCCAGACATTTTAACCTAGTTCTTTTAGATAGTGTCTTTTAGACAGTAGACAAATTTTAAATTCTTTCCCCAAATTCCCTAATTTTAGGAAGCTCAGGAATGTTTTCTTATACGTAAGAGGTAGCAGATGCACAGCAGTATAAAGTTTATATCAGATTTTAATGTTTCATGTGCCACTCTGAAGCCTACTTTTAAATGCATTTTGTCTCCTCTTGTTTGCCCTTTGACCCCTGGAGAAGTATGAGTCATGAATTCTTGCTCCCTACAGTGCATTTCCTGGCAAAATATATGGAGTAGCAGGTCTTACAGGCTCAGTGCTACTCTGTTCAGATAAAACAAAAATCTAGCCATAAGATATACACAGGAGTCAGGTTGAGCCTTAAATCTTACCAGTGAGTAGAGGACTGAGCAGAGGTCCTACAAGTCATTAATTTTTTTTTCTTCTTCTCCTTGAGGCTTCTCATCATTCCCTGTGGGATGGAAATCCCCAAGGGAAATCGGACTCAGTGTAAATTCTTTCTACATTTGGGAAATAAAAATTTCTGCAGAGATGGGAACACGGCCATGGGATAAACTTTCTCCTCAAATAACGAGGCGTAACTCTCACTGCAAATAGACTAGGTGACAGAAGGTGAAGGATGGCTTCCAGGAGCCAGGAAAAAGAGCAAGAAACTTCTGCCTGTGCCAGTGCCACAGGAGTACCATCGCTAGCTGCAGTGCATCCTGCGTTAGACATAACCTTTCCCTAGGGGTGTCTGAACATCTTTTAATGCATATATTTATATATATATATATGCAACTATTCTATATGCTTAAGAAGCCCTCAAGATGCATATATTGAAATTTCATTTCAGCCTTGAAATAGCAAGGGAAACTCCATTTATTTTGCCTTTCATTAAGAACAAAATCTAGTCTTCTCACTTGTTGATATTGCTTCAGGAGGTAGGTCTTTAAAAGAATGATGGACTTTTAAGAAAAATCTGGAATACCATGAGACTTAGTAGCTTTGTATTTTCAAAGACCAACACCATTTTGTTTTTGCCTCAGACCCTAGGTAAGTATGTGGTTAAACTCCACCTCACACCCTCTGTGCTGCTAATAATTCGTAAGTAGAAGGTTGCTTTCCTTCCCATTCCCGTGCTTCTAAGACAGCTTTCTGCATTGTACTTCTAGGGAAACTGGGCCCCCCTTTTCTACACTTAACGACTGCCTCTTTCTTAACGGCAAATACCATTCAGGCAAACCAAAAGCCTGAGGAAAAGCAATTTTATGTTCACTTCTTAGATAAGGAAGAAAATTCCTTCCTGTTACTGATTCCGTGAAGGAGAATGAACTAACCTGCAGAAGCTGATAAAGTCAGCCCTCTATTTCAGAGCTGGCTGTGGGCTATGTTAGCACAGAAGACAGGCAGCTCACAAGGGATTAATGCAAGAGGTACAGAAGAAAGAAAATCATTTGATTCTCCCACTCCCCTGAGGGGAACTGCCTTTGGTTTCCAGTACTGAGATTGCAATGATACTGTGGATCACCTTCCTGCAGTGACTGTAATTCATAAATTTCTGGATACATCACTTGGGGGCAAAAGCTTCTAAGATTTCAGATTTTTCTGATGAGCCCCAAGGACTCTTTTGTCACCAATATTCCCGAACGGTAACTGATTGCTCAGAGGAAAACTGGGAAATCCTTGTCCATCACTTTGCTGTTGCAGCAGAGCACTCCCCCATCCTGTGGGTGTGAATGTTGCTCCCAATGCTTTATCTGCCCAGCTAGGACAGTTTGCACAGGCTTGGGTCTTGCACAGTTGAAAAAAAATTAAACTGAAGTTTGAGGAGTTAATATTTGAAGAGTTAATAATACTAACTCATACCTTTACTGGCAAGGCCATGAAATTAAACATTCTCTGAGGATCCCCAGGGAACTCATGTCATAAATGTGTTTGGCAGAGATATATTCCGCCTTGTTTCTGGCACTGATGCTGGTGTCAGTGTTTGTTTTACTTTGCTTTAAGCTTAATAATTGGCAAGTCCCAGAGTGGCAGCTGGACGAGCTCACCGTGTGCCCAGGGAGCAAGGGGCTGCTGTCGAACAGCAGCACGCTGCTGTCAGGGTGACGGCTTGCTTGAAAGGCAGTGACAAGTGGTACCAGAGTAGGAAATGTGTTTTCCAAACATGCAACTTTAACCACTTTCCCTCCTCTCTCATTCAGCTTTTCTTTTCCTCTGCCTCAAACATACAGACATGTACATCAGCACACACACATATGCACACACAAATAATGCAAAAATTTTTGTTTGCTCGCCATTGCATGGATAGACCCTCAGGCTGGTTTTCCAAAAAGACAAAAGGAAAAACGTTCTTCCATATGGATTTTTGCAGGAAACAGGAAGTAGGTGACAGCGACCAGGGCTGTGACCTGGCAGCCCTCTCTGTCTAATGTAATGTGATCTTGTGGCGGTTGGGAGAAAAAAAGGATGAGAGTCTGGCCCTGGGACTGCAAATCACAGACTGTGATGACAAGAAGGGGGCCTAATAAAACTCAGCACCCTTCACTTTTAAATGAAGTGAGTGGGAAGGGGGGCTGGGGAAAGGATAATTTATTGCCTAGAGATATTCTAGGGTCTCTTTTCAAAGAATGACTTCCACTGGGCTGTAGAGCTTCAGTGATGGAAAATGTGACTAAAGCTTGAAGCAGCTAAAGCCTTTATCTGAATTAATTATCATAGCTAGATTTAAGCTTGTGGAGGATGGTGGTGAGGTCTTGCATTGCCCTGATCCTGTCTTGTCACCTTGTCCCCTGAGTCTCACCTTCCTGAAGGGCAGCAGTGCTGCCAGAAAGGAAAGGCTGGGATGTCCGGATGACTCAGGATGACGTGGGTTTCATAGGTTTAGATTGATGAGAAAACGTGCCATCACTATAGCTTTCCTCTGACCATTCATACCATGTGTGAGGAATCCATGGAAGCAAGTGAATTTAGCTGAACAGTGAGGCTTTTTGTTGGCAGGCTGTTGGGGTTTTGGAGTAAATGTGATCAAAATAAATGAGCTTTCAGATATGTTCCTACAAGAATAAGATGGACTAATTTGATAGGAATGGGTGCAGAGTCACATGAGGATGTATGAGGGCTCTAGGGAAGGTTCTGATTCCCAGCTGGGGGAGTCGTCTGTTCAGTTCTGCTTTCTTTATTTCATTTTGTTGCTTTTGTTGCTTTTATTTCTACTAGAATTTCCAAACAAAAACAAATAAACAGTAACAGACAGACTTCAGGCTCTTCCAGAAATTCTGCTGATATTAGCACTTGCACTAGCACTGAAATACTGATATCTCTTTCTAACTTTTAAAACAGGCTGAAAGCAACAAAAACACAAGCCTTGATACAAGAGCCTGTGCTAACTTCTGGGTTGAGCTGGAAATGGATGTCTTTCCCAAAGGATTTTGGCAGCTCTGCTTTTCTTTTTTCTGGTTTTTTTTTTTAATTAGATTGAATTGAAAGGAAGAGGGAAAGGAAAATTAATTAAGAGTTTTTTGTTTGTTTGATCTTAGTAGACAGTTAAGCTCAATTTTTATTGGATCTTTAGGCAGAGATTTTGGTTTATTTATTCTATCTGTCTGATTATTATTATATTTCTGGTAGGATGAACACCAAAGAATAAATGAAAGATAATGAGATAAACAGAGCCAAATGCGGCTGTGCCCTAGAGCTGGCCCATCTCAATATACGAGTGTGCGTTTCATCTCTCCAAAGCAAAGATTTCAAGACTCAGCTGGCATCAGTAAAGAAGCATCATGCTGGGAGAGAGAGCTGTCACCCCGATGCACAGCAGTGCCCACAGCTCCCTCTTGATACTGACGAGGAAGGGTAGCTACATCTGCAGCATTTAGCTCCTGGATCTACTCGGTACAAGCCAGTTTACCAAGTCTGTGCAGTTGAAGTTGCAGCGAGATCATAGCTATCATAGAGGTCAGCTATAGACATCTCCTGTGGTCCCACCGGTTGCTGATCCTCCTTTCACCGACCTTGTCGTGACCAGCCTAACACATGGTTAATCTGCTCCTGGGAATCATTTTCCCTTGCTTATGGCTTCTGCTCCTGGGAAAGCCCAGGGAAAGTGAAAGAAGAGGAGTCTGACCCATGAGACTCACCTCTCCCTGACAGCGGTTTCTGGTTGCAGTGCATAGTACTCACAAAAAAAAAAAAAAAAAAAAAGGTGTCTGTACTTCCGTGGCATTATTCAAAACATGCACTATATTTGCAGCATGCCTAAGCTGATCCCAATCTCCAACATTTTTTTTCCCAAATTAGTCAAGTCAAAGTACCAAGGGTCTTTCCTTTAAACTCATGGAAGAGAAAGATGGTTGTGGCTTTCTGTTTCTAAAAGAGTTCAACTTAAGCTAAACCAAAGTTTTCATAATGAGGCCTTTCTGGATTTGCTTTCCATCCTTCCATCCTAAATCTGTATCTTTTGACTTTTTGTTCTTCTGCAGTCTGAGAAAAATATAAATCTTCTTTCAATTCTATGCACAACACTTTTTAATAAATATTTTCTTCACAGGAAGCAGGAAATACGTCTTACATCCAGTTTTACACATGGAAACACAACAGCAGCTAATTCCAGACAAAATTGGTCCAGTACTGCAGTTATCATATTAACTTTCCCAGCTTCCGCATAGCTTGAGCAATATAAAGAAAAATGAAAAACAGATGAATTTTAACACAAACCTACCCTCACATCTTTTCTTCCTGATACCAGGAAGAAAAAAGAAGAGAGAGTTCAATCAGCATTCCTCATATATTCAGGGTTAGGAGAATCATATAAACATCTAAATAGACAGAAGGAAGAAAACATAACAAAAGAATAAATTTTGCACAGCACATCAAAAAGTAAAAAGGATTAGAAAACTGACCTGTGGATTGCATATTAACTTAATGAAGTCACTTTCAATCTGGAAGAGTTCTTAGGAAAGCAGAGTGGGTACAGCCTTTGTAGCAATAAATAGGTTAAGGGAAACTGTAGCAATCAGAGATAAGTGGATAGAGACGAAGTGTGATATGCCTAGTAGGACTTTATTGAAGTATTTAAATATCTCTTAAATCTATGAGATTGCACGACATCATCAGCTTGACCTGCTTTTACTCAGGATTTAAAGAACACCAGGAGAACAGCCTCTTGCCCTAGCACAGATTAGAGCTGTAGCTTCCCCATTTCCACTCCTGGCTAAAATCCAAAAGGGTAGATGCCAAGTGCATTTGAATATTACAAGTAAACTGGACCAAGATAAAAATCTTTGCGAGACTGTGTAGGTATAGATCACTTCTAAACAGTTGGTGAAGATGCTATTATTTTGAGAACAGGATATGTTCTATTGCATGCTGTATTAATATGAAATTTCTTTAAAAATAAGCAGGATGTCAGGTGCGCTGCTAGCATTTACTGTTGAGCTGCTCTTTGGAAGCAGTATTATTCTTTTTTGCATAAATGTTTAATCTTGTGCATTGTGTAGGAAACAATTTCCCCAACTCCCTCTCCTTTGGGACAGTCATGGTCTAAACTGGAAATACCAGAGCTATTTAGAAACGTAGTCCACCTGCAGATCAGCTCAAGGGGTTATATTCAAGTGCTGCCAGGGTGGAATTGACATTTGGTTAAATGTTAACATGGGGCTTGGTTCCATCATTTTACGATGTGTAACCTTCTGTGAGCAAGTGATAAACCGTTCTGGGTGCAGCCCTGGTTGCCAGGTACTTGTGTTTCACTTTGCTGCTATTCATAGAAAATAAGAAAACAAAAAGTCATTTGAAAGCAGGAAAGCAGCAGAGATGCTGCATATTTTTTTTTCTCTCCTAAAAAGGCAAGGAGATGAACATTACAAGGGAAATTATGTTGCCTAATTCAATATTTTCTATATGTTTTCAAGGAGAGAGCAGAAGGAGGCAAACTGAAAACAGGAAAGGCTAAGTGTCAAAGTAGGACAGAGGCCACAAATGACAACCTTGTGCTCCTTACATCAAACCAATTTTTCTCCATCTCTTTATCTTCCCTGCTTATGCCTTAATTCCCAGTATGAAGTGTTAAAACTTCAGCATGATGCAGAAAGGCACTGCAGCTTCCACAGACAGATGTGACATGCATGTTTGGGAAATGCTCAGTGTATCCCTGCTGCCCACACACTGGTGCAGCTGGACCATGCACCAGCACCTCCCTAGGGTAGGATCTGCTCGTGCTTGGACTTGATGTCATGGTTTATCAACCATATGATGGAAAAACAGTCTCCGCTTCGTCTACAGAAATACTACATGCTTGCTGATCCTCTGACTTGATGCAGGCAGAGTGCCTTTCTTGAGGTAAAGGATGTCCTCTTGAGATAAAGGATGTGACAGGATCTAGAAAAAGTTAAAATACCCATGTGGAGATGAAAGGCATCTGCAGTCATATCAATCAGAACAGTATTGCAATAGCTATTGCTATTGATGTTCCAGGCTGTAAGCTCATCATGGACTGAAGTCCCTGTCCACCATCCCTGAAGCTTGTGCAATTGGCAGTGTTCATCCTCGGAGGGGAGAAGGGAGGGAGTCATCTTCATCTCTGCTGAGAGCATCTGCTCTCAAGTCCAGTCAGCAGCTGGATGATGGCGGGCAGCCCCAGCTGTGCTGCAACCCAGCAATGCTCACACACCCTTCAGCTAGTGGAAACAGAGCTGGTGCAGGTAAATGTTACCTCTAATCATGCTTGTCCCTTTGACTTACCAACACACCTCTCTGGAGGAGCTGCACAGTCTTTAAGCAATTTCTTTCAGAAGGTCCAACCAACCCTTCTTGCAGACATCACCATGAATTTGCTGCCACCATCTTTCATGAGCAAAAATTTCTGATCCTCTGAGACCTTGAGCTGCAAAGTCAAGCAAGAGGATACTACTTTCTGCATGTCTATAGAAAATCATGCACAGCTTACCTTTGTGACAAGTACTGGCTTTCTTGCCGTGCTTAAAATAATAGCACTAGTCTTTGACCTGCAGAGTTTATGCAATTATTTATTGGTTCTTCCTATTTTTTTTTTTTTTTTATGTTTCAGTTGTCCAGTTGCCCTTGCCCACCCCTGTTTCTCCCTCCACCTCACATCAATGTACGCTGCAGGCTTCCTGTGGCACTTTTATAAACTGCCAGAAGGGAAGTGACCTGGTTACGAGTCCAGCTCTGCAAGCTGCCTCAGCAGTGCTTTTCCTCCCTTTGCATTAATGCTGTGTGAGCACAACATCCTCAGCCTTTCAGTGCGTACGATGTGGAGATGTTATGGTCTGCACTGCAGTTTGCGGTGGTGACAGTTGCAGTTATTGACTGGTGACAACTCTGTTATGAAGACATAGCCAGTGACTACAGACAGATGATCCAGAGTAAGACGACAGCTGCATTTCTGTTATTTTAATCAGTGCAAACTGCTCACAGCAAGTGCCTCTCTGAGAATAACTCATTAATCACGGGACCTGCCCATGGGAGGAGCCCTGGACTACAGCGCTTACGCAGCAGGATGCCAGTGTTATCAGTGAGGAAATCCACACGCTCCACTCTGTGTGCGCAAGTGTCCTCGCTAATTCCTGAAGGCAGCAAAAAAAGAAAGTATTACCCAGCCTAGCTCAGTGCTCTTAGTAAAGTTTAATGTAGTAAGATGTTCCTGCCTGTATCTCTGCTATATTCTCTTCCCTGTTTGCCCTTCTAAATAGTGAGGGAGTCAATTTGCCCTAAACCATACTCAAGCTCTGACCTTGCAGCAATCCTCTGCAAAACTTCACTTACCTCTCACTTTGCCCCTTTCTTTGGTGTCTCTTTTTAAAAACGTTTTGGGTACATAAACTGCCTCTATTAAACTGTCATTGGATGCCTCTTATTCTATGTAAAACTGAATACTGCAACAAAATGGCTGCAATTTTAGGAGATTTCTTGCTACCACCTTATTTTTGCAAATGTTAAAAACAATAGCTGGTCATCCAATCTGCTTCTCTGACTGATGCACACTTATGTTTTCTTGTCCAGTCTAGTTATAACTGCCTACGGGTTAATAGCAGTATTACTTAGGAAGACTACCTGATTCGATAAAAATAGTGGGGTTTTTTTGTTTGGTTGGTAGGTTTGGTTTGGTTTGGTTTTGGGGGGAGAACTGTATCTAAGTCCCCCTTATCTAAGTTATCCCCTCTCAGAAAAGCCTTGTGCAAGAACTCAGTGACAAAAAACAGAGAAAGCGAAAGCTTTAGAATTAACCTATTTTGTTTCTTTTTATGAACTTCCTTGTTCAGTGTTAGAGGAAAGTCACTTTCCAAATATTTCCTGTTGTTGTATGAGATGATCTTAGAAGCTGACTCCCTTTCAATCACTAGAAATGGCAAAATCTCTCCAACATCACTCCATCATTCCAGAAGGCTTTTGGGACTGGATCCCAACTGGTAGCAATCAACACTGCGCCACCAACAAAAGCAGATCCTCCTTTCATTAGAGAAGCACAGGGAGTCCAATACAGATGGCAAAGTGTAATGCAACCTCATTTGCTGAGGTTAAGGGGAAAGCAACAAGGAAAACTGCCTGCCTGAAATAAGGAAAAGGAAAGAGGGCTATTTTCTAGAAATATCTTAAATATTTCCCTCCAAAATACAATAATGTAAAAAGCCATATGTTTATGAAATTGATCTTCAAAGTTTCCATTCAAGACCTATACATCTAAACCAAAACAGTATGCAGTCAATGGAGGTCTCTCCGAGACAGTCAGCTCTCTAAGTTTCTGCTGCTGGGAAGAGGCTGCTGGAGCACCTCCATCTCCCCATCCCTGACATGATTCCTTGTAACCTGCTGTGCCCACAAAGAGGTGCCTGAACTTCCAGGCTTGATGTGGGGGAGCAGTGCCAGGGCTATGATGAGAGAATATTCTGCCTCACTACTCCCAGGCATGGGGTCTAGACTGAAAAATGAAAATAAACCTGTCTGGTGAAAGCCACTGGAGAACTTTCACATATGGTGAATGCAACTATTTCACTTACAGTTTATTTTCCTCCAGAACTCAAGGTCATTATATTCCATGCTCCAATATTGGTAAACATTTTAATTTTTAAAATATATTCAACTTTTGTCTCTGTCTCACTTATAATAAAATTTTGTTTTTTTCTGCCCATATTTATCAGCTTTCTAAATCCTTATTATACATCTGTTCTCATTAGTCTTTTTGTATGTCTTCCAACTAGCCATCTTCTCTAAATTCTGTTAACACATCATTAACTATTTCCCTGAGTTGTTAATAGAGAAGTTGAAAAAGGATTCAAAGTTCACTCAAGTTAAAGAAACATGTCTCATTTAGTTTTCTGTTTTGGATCAAACCTCAAAACTTTCCTCAAAAAAATCAACGCATTTCCAGTCTCTTGACAAACAATTTACTATAGCTTGGTAGGATGTGACTGTAGCATTCAGTCATGCTGTGCCTAATGTAACTTAGCAATATGTAGTTCTGGTGTCTGTGCTCACAGAAAGTCAATCTGAATTCATTTCACATGATGTGCTACATCATTAAATCAAATGATCTTATAAATTCAAACCTACCTCTTATTCTGTAATCCCTGTTCCCCATGCCTTTGCTGTCCTAATCAAAATGAAAGACTCTTAAGTAGTCTCTGGAAGTACTCTATGGAAAAGTACTTCTTACAATCCTTTCTTGATAGTCTGATGCTGGAGGATTATCTGTGCTGGTAAGTACATGCCCTATTAAATGTATTGCTCCTTGTGCAATCTCTGAATGTTTTGTTTTTCATAGGAAAAATGCACATCTGTCTGTTCACTTCTTTCAAGCCTATCAAGAGGATGGGACCAATGGTGCTTCTGTGAAGCAGTAATCTGATGATAGTCTCAAGTTGCTTCTCTTCTTCAGGTGTCAAAGAGACCAAGCTGCAAAACTTTCCACTTTTTAGTCCACCAGTTTTGAAAAAACAAATGTTCTGCATGAAAACAGTATGCATAGTGCTTTCTCATCCTTTCCTCTTTCAACTCCTTAAGCTAGAACTGCTCAGGAAACCTCCCCACTTGCCCAGTCCATGCCAACTTGACTCCCACTAATCCTGATGGCCAGTCCAAGGTCAAAGGTTCATTTCCACATGGAGTAACCTTGGAATTAACTTCCCTGATTCCCTTCTCCCTGCCCTTTTTCCTAATGCATCTTTTGAATACAGTGTGATTTATGGAAATCGTAATTGGCTACCCAGTAGGTCATACCAAAGAGCTTCATTGGGTCTTCATTTACCTACAAAGCACTCTCCTCAGTTACATTATGCACCTTCTCTAATGAGAACAATTCTCAAATAATTTTTTGAAACTGTCTTTCTGCAATAATTCTTAAAACTCACTGCTGAGGTAGCTGAATGAGCTTTGCTGTCTGAAGCACTGAAAGTTGACAATCTTTCTTCCTGTATTGCGATGCTCTTGAGAAGATGCCTATACACAGTCATCTTTACCTTCCCAAGCTCAGTTTCTTAGTAAGGAGAGTGCACTGCTAATCTTTTATTGCAGAGAGATGAGTGAAGAGACTTATACTGGTGCCAGGAATCACCATGAATAAAGGACCTAATCATCCTTGTGAAACTGTTACTTTTCTGTTTCCATCCCTGATGACTAGTGTGAAGCTGTTTTCATCTTCTCACATGGAGCAAGGTACAGATATATTTTCACCATTTGGAAAGTAAAGTTGGTCCTTGGTGAGTCATGGATGCCTTCAATGGCCGACTTGGGAACAAAATCTTCAACAGCTCTCCTGTGCATAAGAGTGATGCAGAAGGCAATATCTGGTTTTGCAGTCCAGGATTTGCCCAACATACTGGTGTTCAGGGACAAATTCTTATCATCGCTGTATTATTGTGGGGAAGGAGCGGGGAGAGAAGCTATTAGCAAGGAAGAAAGGTCTTTCCCAGACCTATGTGATAGTATATTGGGAAGAAGAAAAACATTATAAACTCTGGAGGGGGTTATTATTCATTGTCTTGTAAGAACTGAGGCTGTCTGCACACATTTTCCTGGTGTGTCATGCCCTTTTGACCATGGGTTTATTGGGTGACTTTGAAAAGTGTAAGTGCTTTTGCGTCTCCTTACAGGAGTGAAGGATGGTACTGTACACCTGCTTCTCCGCTGTTACCAGCTTGTGATTTAAAAGAAGAAGAAGAAAAGAGACAATTAGGCAGGGGCGCTGCCGATGGAAATGCCCCTCTCGGCTGCTCGGCTTTGTTTGGGGCTGGGTCTTTGTGTGGAGCCGCCGTCACCATGGACAGCAGCCTTTCCCAGCCGTGCAAGGGCCCACAAATGGACACAATGAGGCAGAACTTGATTTCCTTTGATACCACCTTTACCTATTCTACAGCTGATTTATTTACAATCCCAGAGCACAAAGGCTTTGTCCTGCAGTCTGTAATAAAGTGGGGTTTATTGTTCTTTCTCAGTTCTGCCTTACAATTTCTCTGACCCCTTGGCAGTCATACTCAATTCCCTAGAGGTCTCCATACATTTGATTGGAAGTTTACAAGCATCATTTTTGTGCTTTTTTTTTTTTTTTTTTTTAACAAAAGTCAATGTGGGTTAGTGAATACAGACATTGATACAGTCCTCTGTAAATCCAGCCAAGTGGTTATTTCAAGCTATAATGCACAACTAGTTAATCCAGTCTGGCACAGCTTTTCCAAATGAAGGCTATCTTGCATAGGAAGTCTTATATACAATACTGTTAATTCTGCTGATTAAAGCCACTGCAATTCAATTCAGCATTTCCCTTCAAGCATCTGATATTCCATGGTCAGCTTTTCTTTGTCCCTCTGTGTTCAGTGGGAATGTGGCTGATCTGCAGGACAGACTCCTCAGTTCATCTGGAAATTGTTTCTCATAAATGAAAGTGACTACAACTGCCCTTTCTGAGTTTCCCAGTTTGTGGTGCCTTATGCTCTCCTCTGGCCTGAATGTATTGAGCAGATTTCATATTTCAATCAATAAAACAAATAAACAAAAACAAACTAGACGAGATATGTCTTTTGGGCATATTAGGACTTTTAATTAATATAGGATATTTCTGAAAAGGGAGTAGTTAGTTTGAAGATCAAGTAGGAGTTTTGAAATTATAAAAAGCATTATTTAGTGACTTGATTTTTTACCAGAGGATTCTTCCAGGCTATATGTTAGTTGAGTTCTAGAGCATTATGGAGAAATTATGCTTATTGTGATGGATATCAGTTTTATTCAGAAGACCAGGAAAGGACACACCAGAGCATATGGATTGCTTTTGCTGTCTGTAGGTTAGGAACTAATCCAGGAACAGAAGAAGATCTAGGGTATCTGGGGCTGGTTAAGCAGCCGTGTTGCTGTGTTATAGTGTGTTGGAGAGTGTGTTGGTCAAGGTTGGAGATCTGCGTGACCAGCTGCAACTACTTTGTACATTTGTGCCAAGTGGGATTAAGTTCCTATTAGCTGTGTGTCTTTCTTGAATTTTACTGACATAAGTTAGGGGGACGAGTGGAAGAAGAAGAGGAAGAAGATAATTTCTAGAAGAATTGAATCAATTGACATGACTTTTTCTTCACAAGCCAATGGAAGATTTTATGAATCTCTCAGATTTTAAAAAGGTGAATTATTGGTTTCAGTACTTTGTCAGAAGCTGAAATATATATGACTAGTCTATAACTCTTAGATCCGCCTGTTTCCTCCTTTCGTTATTACATATCAAACTAACCTTCATTATTCAATGTCTCATCTGTTCCATCAGTCACTCATGGAAGACGAAAAACAGCCCTGAGACCATCACAGCCAATACTTCAAGAAACTTGGAATGATGTCTGGCAGCCGTAGCCAATTTGAAAACCTTCATTTTACTGAAGTGTTGTATAACACATTCCTTTGCTACCTCAAGCATTTGCCACCAGCACAGCATGAAAGGTTTTGTTAGTTCATACTAACATAAGAGACATTAATGCTTCAGCTTTCTTGACATTAGATGACAGTAGGTTCTATTTCTAAGGAATCTTTTTTTCACAATCTTTCTTTTATAATAGATGTTTCTTGTTAATCTTCACGAACCAAATCTAGAGGGCTCGCTCTTTTACATATCTCCATCTTCTGAGTAACAAGTGGCCACTGACGACTTCCAAAAACTTGTAGACTGGTTAGTGTCCTTTCCCAAGAAATTTCTAATTAATTATAAAACCCCATTACAGTTCATTTTGGTGCTCTTGGTGAGTATGCCAACACAACAAGTTGTTTTTATGATTTTCCTTGTTTGGCAACTTTCCTCACTGATCTGAGTATGTAGTTCCAATACAGTTACTAATGAAGACTGTTTTCATAGGATGATAGAATAAGTCTGGTGGGGAAGGATCTCAAAAGGTTTCTATCAAGTTCCCTGTGCCAAGAAAGGCCAGCTTCAAGACTAAGGCAGGTGCTCAGGCCCTCATGTGGTTAAGTTTTGAAATCCTCCATGGATGGGAAGTTCACAGTCTTCCTGGTGTACCCACCCAATTTGTAAAAATTATTTTCCTCTAGATGATTGTTTAACACTGATGATGAGGAAGATATCAGCCACAACTGAAACTTTCCCAGCACTTGTAGCCAGGATAAAGCCTTCCCTCCTGCTCTTGGTCACGCTCATGGCTTCTCTGACATCTACTGAAAGCTGAGCTCATGTTGCACATTTTTCCTCAGTCAAACCACCTATAGGGATCACATATAGAGTTTCCCTCTGGATTCAACAAGGAACTTGATTGTCACATTCATCTTTGTCACCTTTATATCTCTTAAATTTTGTTCCAATAGAGCAACAGCCTCACAGTTTACTAAGACTCTCACACACACAGAGTCACGAATGTATTTACACATAAAAATATTTGCAAAAAAAAAAAAGTGATTATTTTGTTTCTATAGTAAACTAGACTAAAAATGACCCACAAAATTTTGCAATTTTTTAGTACAATCATATGTGCTTATTTATTACCTATTTGTGTTCATTATTTTTTCTTTTGTATATATCATTATTCTACACTCTAAAACAGAGCAATCCCCAGCAGGCATAACCCTGCTGTCAAGAAGTCTAGGCAGATCCAGCTACAATAGTGTGGTCCTTTCACCAGGCAAGCTTATTTGTCTTCTGGCAGAAAAGGGATGATTTTGCTAAATCAGTAAAAAATGCAGCTTGGCTGTCATTACTGTCACACACAGGGATGGTACCAATATGTCAGTATTTTTACACTGGTGAAACTCGACTATTGTAGGCTAGGTCCAAAGAAAATATGGAGAGACGATATGAAAACCTGTCACACAGTGAGGTGCCAGAGGCAAGTGCAGCCCCAGGAGGACATAGGCAGGCTCAAACACCCCTTGACCACATCTCTTTCCCTGACGAGGAGAGTGGATGGAAGATAGTGCACACCTTGAAAGGCTGTAATTTAATATCAACTTTCTGCCTAACCCTGGAAGAGAGGAGTGCTGAAAAAAATCTTTGTCCTGACCTTGCTCACTAGCAAAGGAAGAATATCTGGGCGCAGGGGTCATTTCAGCCCAGCTCACCAAGTCCCAAATATAGTACAGGCTGAGTAATACTAAGGAAAGGAGGCTTGTTTTTCTGCTCAGCAGAGCAAAACCAGGCCACAAACTAGCTCTCTGCAAGCAGAGACAGGCACTGAATTCATTGGATCTGCTGCAAACTATTTGCCCAGCTCTATTAATTAATGTTTGTGAAGCACTTGGAGGGTTAAATGCCCTTGAGCCGTGGTTCACCTAAGCTTTGCCCCCAAACTGACATCAATGAAAAGTCTTTAATGGTGGCAGTAGCAGCAGAGGCAGTAGCTCTGAATTTCCAAAGCCTCCTGAGGCAAGAAAAACATGATTTTCCCCTTCATTTTATGGTCTGCTGAATCTTCTGTTTTTCTTCTTGTATAGCAGGAATAATGTTCATGGCCTTGGAGTATTCTTGTGGTTTTTCAAATACCTCATTTTTAATTTGGCATCTTCCACAAAAAAATTTATTGCCTTGTATACCCCTTTACTGTGAACGTTATCCCTTCTTGCATCTAATAATGTGTCCTCTCATCTAACAATGGGCCCACAGAGGAGCTTCTTGGCTGACCTGGAGCTGCGCCCTGTGCTGTTGCAGGCAGGGATCACACAAGAAGGCAGCAGTCCTCTCATAGGGAAGTGGCATCAGCCCTTACCTTTAGCAGTGGTCTGAGTTCAAAAAGCACATCTCAGAAAATAAATGTGAAAATAGAATAGAATAGAATAGAATAGAATAGAATAGAATAGAATAGAATAGAATAGAATAGAATAGAATAGAATAGAATAGAATAATAAGCTTTGGGAATAAAGCACTTTCTTGAGTGAAAGGCACTGCAGGGCAAGTGCCAGGAATGGGAATTGTTCTGGCTGATGGTGTTCAGACTCTCACAGAGGCTGAGGAGGCAATCCTGGGATTCAGGTCTGAATCAGATTGAGACTTGTTTCCAAATATCCCTAATGGCTAGGGTTTGGTTTCCCTGGCCTCTAAAACACATTTCCTGTTTCATATAAGGAAATGAAACGCAACATGCCCTCTGCTCTAGTCTATTGAAGAGACAGAGGCCCTGCCTATTCGTCTAATAGACCTATGTTCAGATGCTGAAATTCAGATTCCCCTCTATAGAAATGATATTCTTTGGTTTCAGGGATGATAAATGAAACAGGTTTAAACCTCCTCTAAATGGAAGAGATTTGTGATGGCCTTTCTCCACACAAGCACATGTCAGATCTGATCAAGAACAGGGAGAGGAAAACCTCTTTGCCTCCTTAAATCTACATTTGATAGTTCCATTTGCTTCCCCCACAGCCCCACATGGTCAGGGGACCACACGAACTGTAACCGCAGGGCGCTCCATAGCTGTGGGGAAGGAAGGGGCATAGCTCCTGCAGGCCTTTTGCCCTGCATGGCCACTACAGGAGGCCTAGAGGCCATTGCTACTGCCTGTACCGTAGTATGTGGCCGCCTTGGCTGTTAGGCTACCGCACACCATGGCAGTGCTTCCAGCTTGCAGCCAAAATACTCAACATACATAACCTAACTGCAGAACCATGTCAGCGCCCCATGGTCCTTCTGAAACTCCTCTCCTTCCTCTGTGCATGTGGCTACTCCACAAGCCCATAGGGATGTCTTATAGGATCACGGCAATCTGCCTGTTAGCCCATTGCCTGAGGTTGCAGTAACACCCTGCAAAGTGGAAGTGATCYGGTCTGCAACATCTGCAGGACTGCCTAGGACATCCTGCAACATCTGCAGGACCATCTGCCTAGGACTTTGTGGCAGAATGAAACTGTAGCACTAAGCTGTACAGTAGATTGAGGCATGATCCAAGTCCATAGGAAGACTGTGAACAGCTGTCATTGTTTTTCTGCCGTATGGTACAACAGTGTGTGTGCATGTGTGTATTTCTTTTAGATTATAATAGTGATATATGTCAGTAACATATGAATATAAATTCAWTTATGTTCCTGAAGATCCTACTTTTTTAGTATTATGCATCATTATACATCTGAAATTTAAGTGAACTGCAGAACACTTTGTGTTTAGCATTAGGCAAATCTACTTTGTCAGCTTCTGAAGTGAAATAAATGAAATTAATCTAACTTGAAAYCATGATGAAATCAGATAAGTATAAACTCCCTTCCTCTGCCTGACCTGCAATTCCGTCCCCCTGCCCCTCATCAGCTAGCAAGGACAAGCAGTGTCCTTCACAAGTTGCTGAGCAATATGAAATGACAAGGGAAAGATTTCCTGATGTGGACTTGATCTTCATTTCCAGGTGCAGTGCCCAGCAACAATTCTGTTACTCATGCAGCGCCTTGCCTTTCCTAAGCTACCTCACCCAGGGTCACCACAGCCAAACGCTCTTTCAGCTCTCATCACATGCAAGAAAACTGACTGCTCCCTGACTTCCAGCCAAACGGCCATCAACCTCAAACCAGGATAGTATGTGGAGGTAAGGGATTGCATCTAATAGATGATCGTCCACAATGGGTTGAAGATAGAGATAAAGGGGGATGTGATGTTTCCCACAGTGCAGAGCAGCACTGCACATGGTTGTAGCTACATTCACTGTCAGCAGCTGCCCAAATGCTGGGGGGCAGACAGAGGGAACTGGAAAGCCAGGGAGTATCTAGAGAACATTGACCTCAGCGGGTCAGGACTTTACTGCTATTCACCGCTGTATTTTGTCTCCCTAGTCCTCAGGTGAAGAGTAAAGGACATATCTTGGAGACAATTAAAACATATTAACAAAGGCATGGCCTTTTCCCTGAGGAAAAGTGTCCARTGTGGAGGTAGGAAAGGGCACTGACTGCTGTGAATAGAGCTGATATATATAATAGAGTAATCTCTTCGGAACGCACTAAGAGGCGCGCAGGAGTTAGCATCACTGCAAAGGGGGACAGAGGGAGGGAGAGGGAAGGAAAAGACTAAGAGAAAGAGAGAGAAAAWTAGAGTGAAAAAGAGAAAGAATAATATATACAGATTTCCTGTGATGAAGGTGCAGCTTTCATTGCATGCCAAATACTTACAGATTTAGCACATGCTACATCTTTTAGGCCAACAAATTCTCAGAATGCTATATCTGACAGCATGGATGGAGAAATAGGAAATTTTTTCTCTCTTGGGAAATCTGGATTAAACACTAGTGTGGGTGGAAAACTGCAGTGGGATTTTTTTTTTTTTTCAAACAAACCCCAAGCTTTATAAGAGCTTCAACTGAGCCTTTTCTGCCTCAAGGCCTAAGTTGAGCCCAGACTATTCCTGGTGTGGGTCAGTGATTCTGAGTGCAGTCTCACCCAAGAAGTGCAATGTCTTCACACATGGCAGATCCCCACAGCTGTTGTAGATCWGGAGTCTCAGTGGAAGCAGCTGTCACAGCTTGTGCTAACCCTGCACATCACTGCAGAGGGCTATTTCTCTCTGACATACCCTCTATCCATATGTCCAAAGCTAGCACCTATGCTAGGCACACAACTTGCCACCATGCAGCAGCTCACAGAATGTCCTTGCAGCACTCTGATGGGGGTGTCAGAGGAGGACATCCTAGAAATAGCATCTCAGTAGTCAATACACTGCAATTATTCTACTTCCTGGAGCGTCATTTTTCTTGCACAAAAAATGTCCCCTGAGCTAACAACTTCATTTGAAGATCTAGCTGCCACTATCCTCTTTTTTCAGCAAGAGATGTATTTTCCTGTCACTCTTCCCTTTTAGCTTTGCTTTACCAAGCCAAAATGGCTAAAGTTACCTGAGATGAAAAGAACAGCAGAGTCTCAGCTGGACAGAGGGGAAATGGCCTGAGATCTGGCAAAATCCACTGGACGCAATTTCAGAGCTGCAACCTTCTCTTGACCCAGAGATATTCTCATTCGAGCACTGTGAGCCTGAAGGGCCAGTCCAGCACTTCCAGCCCTCCTCTTCTCTGGGATATATGGCTAGGACAGATGGAGCTCTCCGAATCTCTTATGCTCTTCTCCTTGGCCCACAAGGCTGGTGAGGTGGCCGGGTGTGTTTGTGTGTTTGTTTGAGGAGGGGATCAATTAATTATGTGATGATGGGAGCAAGAACTCTCTCAAGGCTCTGGGTCTGCCCCCTACCAGATTTTACTGGCATTTTCTGCATTTTCTATTAGCCTCAGCAGGCACAGCTTGTATACAAACAAATGCAATAATGCTCAGTAATTGTTTGGTATGATGGGAGTTTGGGATTCTCTTTTTTTTCCAAGTATTGTTTCTATTTGTCATTACAGCTCACTTTCTAATATATCTTTGCTGGAGGTTTGTTTTTTTTGACTTTGTCAATTTTATGTAGCCAGAGCCCTCTTCTCCAGCCTGAAGAGGCATTTAAGGCCAGCTATTTTGAGGTGGGGGCTGTTTTTCCTCTCCTTTTTCTTCTCAGAAAAGACAACTAACAAAGAAAGGAAAAAGCGTTTTGTCAAAAAGACAAATATATAATTACCAAAAGTAAATATATCATTATTTGATGGTTGCATCTTACTGTTTTGAATGCTCATGAATTTTCATCCAGATTGTAAAATATTCATATTTATATGTTACTCAGAAAGAGATGTGATGCCCTGGAGAGGCTAATTCTTGGTTTGCAGATTGTTTACAAGCTGTCAATTGCAATTTGAATATATTTGCAATTCACGGGGTTGATAAATAATATAAGTCACGTGACATATTTTCTGCTCCAGAGCTGTAATACATCCCTGTATAAGTAATACTAAGATAGTAATGCATTTCTCTCTCCATCTGCCTCTGAAATAGTACATTTAATTAAAGAAACAAACATATTACCCAAGAGTACCTCTAGAATCTCATAATAGTATTCTACTCGGCTTAATTCCCAAGAAACCTCTGATCTTGTTGCATTATGTGTTGCCAACTTACATTGAGTCCTATCTCTGGGGATAAAGTTACAGAACTGGTATATGAATGGGTAATTTTGGTAAGTTCTTTTCCATATGCCACCTAGCATAGTTCAGTACATCCTGCCAAGAAGTTTTGAAAGAAAAACTATTCAATAGTGATTACAAATTTTGCACTGGAGCAGATTATTCAAAAGTTACAGAGATTTAGGTTCATTGTTCTGGACCTGGAAAGGTTTCTGTTCTTTGAAGGGATGATTTTTATAATTTTCAATGTATTAGAATGCATTTTACAAAAAAAAAAAAAAAAAAAGAAATGCCAAATTCAGAATTTTTTCTGGCTTCTATTTTTTCCTCCATATTTAAAATGAACTTCTGAATCACATCATCTCTTAGGTATGTCTCCCTTGCATTACAATAGCTTGTGGTGGTTCTCTCTTTCTTAGAGTTATTATTTTTTTCCTAATTTGATCCCACATCTCTTTTCTGCAATTTAGCATGAATGACTTCATGGTCCTCTGCACCAGAAAAAACAAATTATTCTCTCTTTCTTTGTGTCAGCCTCTTACATAACTGTAACTGTCAGTCTTGCAGAGTCTTCTGATTTTGTGTGKTTTTTTTTTAACTCTCTTACATGGTGCCATCAGCTCTGATGATTATCCTTATATTCTCCTAGGTGCTCTCTGCTTGTTCTGCGTCTTGGTGTCCACTTCACAAAATTTTACTCTGTATCAGTCCAATCTTAGTTAAGCAGATTGGAAGAGTGTTTTAATGGATATTAGATGTGATACTCATCCATTCCTGTATGAAATTTGCTTTTTACACAAGTATGACCATACCGAATCATTTTCATCTGGTAGTATGCCATACACCCTGATCCTTCCCTACAGAAATACTGTCTAATGAATTTTCTCTCAGTTTATAGTTGATCAGATGTTTTCTTGCAGCTAACAATTACTTACTTTGTGTTTACTGAATTGCATCTATTTTGTAAGTCTACTTTAAGAAGAACTGTCAGGAACTGACTGATCAATATGTTTTCCAGGACACCTGCTTTCATCATACAGTTTTTGGTTACTCATATATATCCCATGGCTGAACTACACCAACCGAAATGAGGTTTTGGACACTGATCAGTTAAAATACACCTATGAATATTTATTGGCTTGTCTGAGAAATATTGTAAAAAAATGCCCTAACAATTTTTCTTCGTGCAAAGAGCAAGAGAAAAAAAATACTTTCCAGCTCTCTGTAATACAAGCAGAGAGCAGGGCAACTGTTAAAAGTCCTATTCTTTTCCTTTGACTTAACAGCTCCAGTCCTGCTTTCTTTTCTTCATTCGCCCTCAAGCATTTGAAAGCATTTGCATCTGGTGGCTACAGGGGCATTCATGGAGGTTCTCAAGACCACCATTCTGCAGGACTCCAGGGTGGACCTTGGAGGACCTAGGGCTGCCAGAGTTCCTTGGAGGCTGTAATACAGAACCTTCATGATATCCTCCCTTTAGCTAAAGGGGGATGACAAACAGTGAAGACAGCTGAAGTAAAGTCTCTAAGTACTAAGAGTAAGGGTGGGAGAGTAGCAGAAACGGGACTAGGTGCATCTCAGTGCTGACAAACTCTCTAACAGAAGAGTTAGTCCAGTTTGTGATGCCAAGGTGTGTTCTGTGCAGGCATAAAACATTTTTAAGAATACTAGGCAGACTGATACAGTATCTCCATATATCATATGGGATTCTTTCCCACTCTCATTATGTGAGATAATTCTTTGAACTGTGTCAACCCACAATTAGCATTTGCCATGTGTACAGAATCAATTGTTATCCTGTGGAATGGGATAGATGATGACATGCTTCGATAGTAATGCTTTAAATTAAGATTCTTGAATATGCTTCTGATGTATGGAGGTTAATTAAGAAGCTATTGTGAGCTGAATTAATACCATTTGCTTATTGAAAACATAAGTCATGAGAATTAACAACAAAGTCATAAATATATTTCCCTAAGGGTTAGATCCTTCAGCCCTTACTCACTTCAGAAATCCTTACTCATATGAGTAGTCCCATTGAGTTAATTGAGACTACATGTATGAGTGCATTTATCCATATAACAGAGGAGTTACGTGGTTGGGTCTCACACCAGTATTAATCTAAAATGAATATGTTTTTAATGATAAATTGGTATTTAGATGGACTATAATAGTTGTTTATATCCAAGCCTTGTTTTAATAAGACTAGTTGAGCCTGCCAAGTAAATAAATCCAGCTCATTATTAATAATCAAGTGACAGAGAACCAACAATTACTGATTAAAAGCAGAATCCTGACATAGACAGAAAGCAAGTGTGAGGTTTTATTAATACCATTTAGGATATATACATTTTCAATAATAACTGAAAGAAAAACTGTTAAATCTACAACATTGAACTGAATGCCACAATTCCCATGCTAGTCCCGAGTGAGTTTGCTCTAGGAACAAAAGCAGGGAAGCGACCTAAGCGAGAGGGAGAGTACTTAGCTTGGACTGCATCAACCCATCCCATCCTGCTGCTGCAGTCCAAGATGTTCATGCAATGTGGTGTTGCACCGTGTCTTATAAGAACAACAGCTCTCTTAGTGTTAGGTCAAGGATCTCTCTCTACTCCACTGAAATGCCCTTATATTGTAGGCATGCCTAAAAGTAGGCATCTTCCCCATGGGACCAGCCCAAAGCCTGTGGCTGGCCGCAGCAAAGAGATGCACTCTTCCTGTGCTTGCTGTGAAGAGGATGAGATTATTCCACCACGGCTGTTTTGTTTCTGAGGCAAGAGAAGGGCCACTAACATCAAAGGATCCATTGCCACGTGGTTCAAAAAGGAAAGGAGGACACTATATTTTGGAAATTCCTCTTGGCTTACTTTGAAACACCTATGGATGGGGTCAGGTATAGCACGTCTCTCTTGCTTCCTACACTCCTCCAGTTGCACCTGAGCCGGACTTTATTGGAAATTGTTTTAATCAGAAAAGTTACTGGAATATTCACTGAAAGTTCCCTTTAGTGAAGGAACTTTAGTCTACGGCATTTGAGGAAAGAGGAGAGAATAATTTCCTTTGAATAGTTTCCTTTGAACAGTTTCTACCAACAGACAGTAGTCTGCACAAAGTAAAGCAAAAAGGTTGCCTTTGCACCATTTTAAGCAAGCAGAATATTTCTAGAGTTGTTCCTTCCTTTCAAATATCCAGCCTAGGATGCTTTTGGAAGATCAATAGTTATTCAAAGTCAAAATAAAACCATGTTTAAGGAAATAAAATAAAATAAAATAAAATAAAATAAAATAAAATAAAATAAAATAAAATAAAATAAAATAAAATAAACTCCAAAACAAACAAACAAAAACCCTACCGCCACCCCCAAAAAAGAAAGCAAATTTGCTTCAAACCTTTGGTAATTCAACTTTTGGAAACTATATTAATGCACACTTTGATATTTGATTGAGTTTCAGTGTTGAGAATACAAAGATCATCGCATGTTTTGATTCCCCAGTTTCCTTTAATTTCCTCATAGCCATGCCAGCTATCTAAGGAATAGAAACTCAGTAATAAGTAGCTCCTAAAAAAACCTTCACCGATTTATAAGGATCTATGATAAAAGGGAATGTTGGCTCTGGGGAGACTATAGGGACTTTGTGGCATTTAATTAGTCTTTCCCACTAGTTACTTACATTGTAAACACTTTATTTCCCCATTTTTCATCAGAGATATGTAATAACTGTAACAATTTAATACAGTGAATTAAATAACAATAGTAAAACCTTCCTAACTGGCCTGAGAAGCTCTATTATGCTCCATAATATGGTATTTAGCTAAAGAAGCCTATTTTTTTACTGTATTTTCATGGCATTTTTCACCCATGAAAAGCTACAAAGACTGTGTCTCCCGGGGTGCCACCCCAGCCTCTCCCTTGGTCTCCATGGCCACTTGCACAAATGCAGAGATTGAAGCGAGGAGCCCGGTCTCGCTCCGCGTGTGTGTGGTCTTGGGCTTTGCCTGACAATGAAGCCTATACACCCTGCAGCACCGAGCGCGCGTATGCCGGGGAGGGGGAGCACGGGGGAGGATTTGTACATTTGTTGGCAAAGGCCTCTTCTGTTTTTAACAGAAAAGAAGGAAGGAAAGAAAGGGGCAGAAAGTAGGTGGTGGGCAGCGATACCAAATGAAGGAGGAAAAAAGCAGGGGAGGAGAATAACAAGATGAAGACTACTCTATTTTTATAAGGAGAACAGTCATGTAAGAGGACAAGGCAGGCCATAAATACAGGCATTTGTGTTCATAGAATCATAGAATCATAGAATGCCGAAGGTTGGAAGGGACCTCAGAGGTCATCGAGTCCAACCCCCCTGCTCACGCAGGGTCACCTAGAGCACGTGGCACAGGGCTGCATCCAAGCGGGTTTTAAAGATCTCCAAAGAAGGAGACTCCACAACCTCTCTGGGCAACCTGTTCCAGTGCTTTGTCACCCTCACAGTGAAGAAATGCTTCCTTAAGTTCCTGTGGAACTTCCGATGCTTCAGTTTGAAGCCATTTCCTCTAGTCCTATCCCTGCCCACCACTGAAAAGAGGCTGCCCCCCTCCTCCTCACTGCCTCCCTTGAGGTATTTATACACGCTGATCAGGTCCCCCCTCAGCCTCCTCTTCTCCAGGCTGAACAGACCCAGCTCTCTCAGCCTTTGCTCATAAGGCAGATATTCCAGGCCCCTGATCATCCTGGTAGCCCTGCGCTGGACTCTCTCCAGCAGCTCCACATCCCTCTTGTACTGGGGAGCCCAGAACTGGACGCAGTACTCCAGATACCCCTTCATCTGCAAGTCCAGTGCTAAGCATAGGATCTACTAGAGATCCAGCCTGGCAGAAAATAGAGAGGGAGCCGGGTCATTCCCCAGGGCACTTTTAATGCTGCTCAAGGGTTCACACCTCCTTCTGCAAGTTGACAAGGTAGAAGCTAATGACAGCAGTTAACACTCCAGATCGCCAGGTCACGCTGCCTTTGGTCCCCCTTGAAGCCCCTTCACAGCGAGTAAACACCCAGGACTGTGGACTGGAAATGTGTCCTCTGGTACTTCTGCAATACAAACAGTGTGGTAATGGAAAAACAGTCTGTTTATCCTCAGAGTGTTAGCAGATGGCAGCTCCTTCCCGCTTGCTCACATGCTTGCTCTGTCTCACTGTTACTGGCCAAGCTCTCCTGTGAGTCCGCATGGCCTTTGCTAGAGATAGATACTCTCCAAAGCCTGTTGATGCAGAGGTGTCTGAGCATAAACGGACTTGTGCAGAAGCACTGACTGCAAGGGGAACAGTATGCAGAGATAACCTGCAGCTACATCTAATGCAGTTACAATATTGCATAGATGCAGCATGCCTCTACACAAAGATAATCTTCGATAATTTAGGAATTCATGCTAGATGCATCTCTGAGCTAACCTACAGGATGTGGTTCTGACTCCTGGAAATTTTGCACTGTTTTCAATCGCTTATGACTATGTCACACCTAAACTTTTCCATTGAATATTCACAAGAGAGTGGCTGATCTACTACTGATTCTGTCTGTCTTGCAGCATTTTGTGTTGGGATGCTGAAAGTTATGCAGTACAGGAGTTAGGGCCTTCTAGGAAGGTAAAGGGCAAACACACGCATCAAGGAAGCTGATTGCTGCCCTGCTGAGTTAGCCGCCCCTTGACACAGGACAAACCTTGACACACAAACTTCCATGGGGGTAACTGACTGTCCATTTCTTGTTCTCTAGCAGAGGCCCAGGCATCTCCATGGCAGGAGTTTAGGGAGCACAGGCCTGACTAACGTATGTGAGAGCTGTAGTTGGCACTTGCAAAATGCTGTGCTCTGCTCAGTCATGTCTGAGCGTAGTTCCTCACACTTTTGCTTTAGCTGTGAGGATTTGGCTTTTGCAGCCCCCCTGCCTGCAGCTGGGACTGTAACAGCCCTCACCCCTGAAGCTGCCTCTCTGTCCCACAGGCCCTATCTAGTGTTGCTCCTTTAGAGCTACACTGGAAAGAAGTGAATGAAAAGAGGTTGGATTTCACTGCATGACAAAGCCACCTATGTGGTTACCTAATCCTGACATGTCAAAACAGTATTGTGTGGCTGCATTTTACTCATATGGAAGTGATGGTTGCTGCAAACCATGTAGTTTTTTCTTCAGGGGTTTTATTTGCTTTTCACTGTCAAAGTCACAATTACTCATTCAAACTACAACAGCAATGTATCATCCTGCAGCAATGCAGGTATGCAATTTCCTCTTTGCCTCTTTGAGAGGCATCCTGCCCTGCTCTTGGCTCCCTACGGCATATCCGACTGCGCTAGAATGAGTCTGCGGCTGTTCTGTCTCATCATCCTGTCATAGGAAAACACTAGAAGATCCCTTGCAGGCATATTTTAAATGTGTAATACTGATACGCTTCATAAAACATATCAGTACATTTCAAAAGTTACTTCCAAAAATTAGAGCCTCAAGCCAAACAATACTAGGGAGTGGAAAACATCCCACATGCCAAACAAGAACAAGCGCACAGCTAAAAGCCACCGACAGAAATGTGCAGCAGTCGGTGGCACAACAGGATTCTTTTTTTCTCAATCTTTATTTGAATCTAGTGGTTGTGAAGCCATGGACTCTAGCAGAAAACACAGAAGGATAAATTCATGTTACAGTACATAACGGAAGGGGGTAGGAGGCACTGATTTTCATGGCGTGAGAATTCAATCCAGGCTTTCCATGAAGTTGTGGTACCAGCCTGGATGAAGCACCACATGGTCGTTAGCGGGTCTGTGTACTCAGCACCTCAATGTGAAGTGTGATTAGGCACTTTTCACATCTAACAATATCTGTGGCAGAGGAGAAATTACCTTTAAGGTCTCTCAAATAGTTATGTTACTGTGCTAGCATTTAAAAAAAAAAAAAAAAAAAAAAAAAGCAAAACATACTTTCCCTCCACCCATTTCACGCACATCCTGACAGCCTTCAGCTTTCCAGCTATACATGCCAGGACCTGGCTGCTCAGTTGCTTCATAGTTACAGTCTCTAATCTCACTCCTTACACAGAGTGCTAGGGGAAGGTCGCAAAGGATTTATTAAGTTTGCTCACCCAAGAGAGGATATGTGAGGACATGGCAGGTCTCACCTTGCTATGCACAAACTCATAGCTGCAGATCTGTAGCATATTGCCTGTTTTACCACAGATAAGCCCCCGCTGAGAAGCTGCCATACCTCTATGGTAGTGTCCTTCGTACCTACCTCCTTAAATGCAAACCACAAATGCCATCTGCATGGCCTCTAAGACAGGAGTTCCGATGCCAGCCTTCATCAGTTCTTCTGCATGTCTATCACAATACAGTGCAGTTGAAATATCGATCCCATCACTGCCACTAACTAGGTCATTTATTCCACTCCGTGAGTTTGTTCAGTTGAGTACAGGATATAATATATCAAGGGCAGGAGACATACAAAGTCAAGATTCTGAACTAAAAGTTGAAATAGGGGTTGCAATTGCTTTTAAGGAAAGATATAGTAATAAGTCAGGTACTAGTCTTCAACCAAAGTCTTTTTAAGTTGGCACTAAAATGCAAGAAATTCCACGATGAGAATGCTGAAAGGACCAGGATTCAAAACGTTCAACATGATATAGTCTGGGATTCTAGCATGAGTGAATTTATTGGAGTAATGGCCTTGACCCTGACAGGACCAGAAGTAGAATAGCAGTGTTGCATGTTTCTTAAGTGTTAATCAATCCTTGCAGTCTCTGAGAATCGAGAGACCCACAGTAACTCCTTTAAAGTTTGATTCCTTTCTTCACATGTAGGGAAAGAGAGGTAGAGAAATTAAGTGACTTGCCAGAACAGGTATTAGCATCTAAGAATTAATGACACTTCATTTCAGGCTCATCCCAGATGATACTCCTCTCTGTACACATTTCCAGAAATCTAATTATACCTGGAAGACCTGGTAGCTTTTAAAATCTAATTATAATGGAGGGAATGGAGTATGGTGGATGAATTTTGTTAAGCTGTTTGACACCTTGCCTCATAAAATTATCTAGAAAAAGTGAAATTAACATTAATTCCAGTTTAGATAAGAACCCCCCCTAAACTGGAAATTGGCTGGAGGCATGGCAAGCAGCTTGTAATTAGAAATGGCAATGCTATAAGCTGGAGGTGGCTCTGGCAGGTTGCCACCAGGATGAATGAGTTAAACAGTGCCTTACATCTACATGTTATATTCAATTTGTAATGACGCAAACACAAATGGATGCAGAGGAGGAAAACAAAGGTAACCTGGAGAAATTGAAAATATGGGCAGAACATAATAAAAAGGAACCTGATTTGCATTAGCTACAGACTGAAAGTTTAGAAGCGTAGATATTGACAAGAGGGGACACTAAAAAGCAGAAATATGGGTAGGACCCAGTAAGCTCTTTGACAATGTGTTAAATAGTAAAACAAGTATGTTTTGGCAGCACAAGAGAATGACAAAGAAAAGTGAGATTATATGGGGTTAGGCATGCAAAAGACTCACATAAACTAAACAGGGAAATGAGAATCCTTTCCTGTCCAGATTGGATGAGACACTGCTGACATGCATCTTCATGTCGTACATTCAATAGAGAGAAGAATAATTCATAGTGGTGCAGGGAGGAATAAAGAATGATGTTGAGAAACTGAGTGAAATAAGACATTTGTGATGACAATCAAGAGAAAAGATCCAACACTGAATCCTATGACCCTGCTAGAAAGTTTGTCAGTGGCCTTGGTGGAAATATTCAGAGAGTCAGAAAAAGCATACTTAACACAGGTATGGGAGGCACACATGGGGAGGGTTCATTAGATGGTTTAATATGCAATACACACTTCTTTGCTATATGCTAGATTTAGAGTGAAACTAGTTTCTCATTGATCAAGGAGAAGATGGATGCCCTGCAAAGCACAGAGTTTTATGACTTTTAAGACAATGACCAGCAAGATGAGTTCTTGCTGGAAAACGAAGAGCATCCTTTGCAAATGTTGCAGAGGAATGGGATGTCTGTTGTTGAGGATGGGCTGCCATTACAGCTGTGAATTGTAGCCACCTCTGTGGAGCCCATCATCTCCCCAAGAAGGGGAGACAAGAACAGTCCTGAAGGTCAGAGCTAGTCTCAGCTTTCTTGGGAGCAACTCACCTCCAGCCCTTAAAGGCAAGGTAAAGCTCATTCTCCATGTTTTGTCTTCACTCAGAGGGCTATTGTGCTTGGGGAAGCTGGAGGGATGTTCCCCGCCACAGGAAGCAGTATGAAACTCCGTTGCAAGGAATTCCAAGGACAGGAGGTGGAAATATTTACATGAAAGGCCTTGCCTCTCTATTCAGAGCATAAGAGGCTACAGAGCTGAAATGTAGATGATCAGAAGGAATCAGGACCAATCATTCATGAATCAAGCCTGGAGAAAGTGAGGAACTGACAGTAAACTCATGCTGAATGGATGCATTAAAAGCATACATAAAGCAACATCGGAAACCTGCAGCCTACCTCATTTTTCCTACGTATGTTCCCAAGCAGCTTTCTTCTTGTTGCCTTTTTCTCTAGATTGTTAATTGTGCTCCCTACATTTATCTGGAAGAATTAATCAAAACATATTCTCCTTTTCTCAAACATTCTTCCATAACAAAGGAGAAAAAAAGTAGTAATTGATACAGCTCGGATTTTGGCATATTTGCAGTTAAGAGCCTGGTGCCTTTCTTGAAACAAATGACCAAACGCAGAAGGTCACTAACCCAACCTTATCACCAGAAATATTTTCATCTTAAAAACTTACAGAGAGATCAGTGAGTAAATTTCACATATTTAACACTAACAGAAATACAGCTTTATCACGTTCTTTTTGCAGTGTAACACGTTTTATATCTGCAAAAGAATGAAGAAAGGAACTGCCTGAAGCAAATCAAACCACAGAACACAGAGGCTTTCTAAAGGAAAAAAAAAAGTGGATTTGACGGTTTCAGGAGGTGGGTGTTTTATCTAGCAATAATGTGTCTTTGAAAGAAGGAGAACTTTTAAACTGAGGCACAGGAGTTCTGGCTGGAGCATCTACAGCATCTAGAAGTTTGGCCATGAAATTCTGTTAGTTATATATCAGCATCTATGAAGATCTTTTCTTATGGTCTTTACTGAACCACTTTGCACAAMCAGATTTGAAGAACTAGTACCATAGCAATTCTTGAGCCCCCATAGCATGACTGCAACAAGATGAAATATTCCTAAGAGATACCAAGAAAGTGGCAGAATGGAGGATTCAGGATTTCAAGGGCATGCTAGATTTCATTACTGGCATCTTGTTCATCTCTAACAGATGAAGGGCCTGGCTCGATCCATGCAAGACTCTCTGCTCCAAAGGGCTCATACTGGAGTCATTAACCAGCTGTGTCTTGCTCCAACTCTAATTTGCTGATTTTTTTAACTAAATACAGYGTTGGACTCCCCTGCAATTTATGTTCAAAATACTCAGCTCCTCCTTCCTTTTGTATGCAACCTGGCTGAGATTCTTTCAAACTCTCTCCACCCTCCCTCTCAGCCTTGCTTGAACTTTTCTAAAGTAAAAACATATTTGTGTGGGGGCTTAATTTGGCAACAAAGGATTTTGCTGTTAAATTTACTTTGGGAACTTGTCCCAGTCAGCACTGTGAAAAATGTGCTTGGACATTCATTTTGAAGAGTTTTGATTCTTGTGGGTACTTTGTTTTGCTTTGAATTGTTGAAACAAAGCTGTTTTGGGCACCACTTGTGTCCATTTCAGCTGGTTTGCAACATGGAGAAGTCAAGGTATATCACTGCCTCACTTCTCTGTGCTGGAGCGAGGCAAAATCCTTCCTTACAGGAGACTCAGGAAGGCTGGTAAGTAGCATCCCACCTGCCCACAATTAGAAGGGACCGGCCTTTGTTTCTTGGATTTGTTATGCCAATAAGAAGGCTGAATGAATCAATCCAGCCTCTGCAGAGAGAGGCATTAAACAATATAACCATTGATTAGGCTTCATTTTTCAGTGTAGATTTTAGCCTAAAGTCATAGTCTTGTAACAAAAAACTCACCACAAAGTGGGGGGCAAAAATGGTTTTCTTTTTGTGTTGTCCTAAGACTGCACTAAATTACACATTTGGAAAAAAAAAAAAAAAGTAGATTTCTATTTGAGACTTTTCCTGTTAAAACATGTTTTTACTCTGGCCCTTTGTTTTTGACTTTTATGTTAAATAAGGAAATGGGATGTAARGAAGGTGGCTTCTAACTAACTAATGGTGGCTTCTAACTAACTCTAATGGTTACATAACAGCAAATGCAGGACTAGTGGTATGTTTTATTGCAAAAATTCAGCGAGTGGTGAGTTCAGAATTGGGTTCTGAAATAGATCACCCAACTTTTCATGTCTCATAAGGCCTATAATTTTCTAAGAGCTTCACCTGAGCTATCTGGAAGTGCTTGGAGGAGCAAAGAAGAGGCATCCACACCACAAAAAATGTTGCCAAAGCGKGTCTGTGTATTTGAGGTACTCAGAAGACTGCAGAACTTCAAGAGGAAAGAATTTCACATCATGAATCTGGGCTCTGATGGTAAGGCAGATCTGGCAGTGGTCCTTATGCCAAAGTGAACTACAGTAGGTTGAGGTCTCCCCAAAATAGGTTAAAACCCCATTGCTTCTTGCAGTGAAACCACTCCTGGGACACTAAAGATCTTGGGCAAAGGGAGGCAATGTTACATTGCATGTTTAAAACTAACAGTCTTATATTTATGCACAAACCATCTCAGTAGATTAAACCTACAAGGAGAAGCTGTCATATGTACAAAGTACCTATATCAAAGCCTGAGTGTAAGCATTATTTCTATATTTCCATTGCTAGTTAAATCTCTTTATGAACTGTAACTTTAACATTGCATCTGAAAAACAAAATCCAGGCTCCAGGAAGAAATCTCTCAAATGAGGGACATATTTATTTTGCCTGGATCAAAAAAGTCAGTAAAATTCGCTGAAGTCCATGTAGAAGTTTTTAATTGCACCAAGTGCACTATTAGGCATAAGATCCAATTAAGAATGTTAATATTTAATTCTAAGAACAATATCCTTAAAACCTTTTCTGGTCCTAAAAAAAGATGAAAGTAAAAGATTGAGCAGAAGCTGTGAAGGCAGCAGAAGTGTATCACTTCTGGTTCATGTATATCGTTGATATACAAAAAGATCTCTGATTATGACAGAATATTATATACTGATGCATTCCAAGATTCACTCACGGTTAAATGGCACATCTTGGCAGAACTAAATCTTTGTCTCTCACTGACAATGTATCAGTTTAATTGAGCAAACAATTACAGACTTGGTTAAAAAGAGTGTATTTTTTCTATGCTGTTACTGTTGTCTTAAATTAAAGTTACATGATATTTGTTACACACAAATGAAAGGTAAATAACCCACTAGCCCCTTGATTATTTTCCAAGCAGAATAAACTGCGTTAGAAATATTTGAAAATAGAAAAGAACCCACAGTTTTACCAACAGATTGTACTCTTGTAACAGGCAGTATATCATCATTTCATCAGTGTACTTGGCTAAGAAGGTGATGTTAACTTGGGGGGGGTACATTGCGTTAATAGTAACAAATTGATGGAAATCAATACTATTTAATTACATTACCATGCAGATTGTAACCAACAGAATCTTGCAAATTAGACAGAAGGTAAGATTTCACCAGATCTTTATGGTCATTAGCAGGCATTTCTATCTGTTTTCTTCCTCTACCAGAAAAAAAAAAAAAAAAAAAAACAGAATTAGTAGGGATATTCCAATTTCTCAGTATTGAATTCATGTAACCTCTGAGCCCCTCAAGTCTCTGGTGATTATCCATCTAGTGGATTAATTTTGAAATATTGTCAAACTATTAAAAGTTACTTTTGTGTGGTACACTCATCAATTGTGAATTTTCTTCATAAATATAACATATAATGAGGATCATAAAGAATGACTGAATAGTCAATGTCTTCCACGTTATAGTAAAAGATGTTTTTCAGAAATAAACTTTTAAAATGCAGGCAGACTGGATGTGAAGCTATTTATAACATAATTCCTTGATCAAGTGACAAGTTACATTTGAGCATTGCTGGCAATATTTATGGTTTTTAATTTAAATTTTCTCCTAAGAAATACTGGAAAAGCAGAGGAACAGGATTTTTACACAATAACAACAACAAATATCAACAGACCAAACTATCTCTCCTTGATTCAGTCCCTTTTTTTTTTTTTTTTTTTTTTTTTGAAAGAATGCTGAATTTTCAGAATGCTTTAAAACTATTAGATCCCAGGAAATTACAGAATTCTTGATGGGACATGCTCGGATCCTAAGAAGTACTGGGTAATGAGATATTTAGCAGAGAGCATATGATCAGAGGACAAATATTAGAAAAAGATCCAATGTTTTATCTTCAAATTTTGCTAGCTCAGTTTACTAAAACCTGTGATTTTTATTATGTTTATTCTTACCTCAAATTTATTAATGGAAAAATATTTATTTTCTGTAAACAGGTTTAAATGTATTAAGGTAACCTGCAAAATGCAAATTTTGTTGAAGCTTAGTTTCATATGGAAGTTAATTTTAACTACAGACAAAGTAGTTATGATGGATTTAAAAATCCAAAATGTATTTTAGCATATTCTAATTTATGATGATCAACATTTTAGATAGTAAAATTGATGATAAAACCATTATATAAAGGTATTCTAAATTCATCAGCTGTAGAAATGTATTTTTGAAAGACAAATATACCTTCGCCAAGGAGGATGGCATTTTTTAAAATATCCCTAAGAAGACCACCTTTGTTTTTGATGAGGGTATCTCTTATTTTCATGGAAGAATGATGCTACTCACAATTGCTTCAGTTTCTGAAGAAAGACAGTCCTTGCTTCTTCCATAGGTCCATGCACTATGGAAACAGGTAATGTGTCCCACTAAGGGTGACATGGTCCACAGTTGCTGACTTAGTATGACACAGCACTACTTCATTAACCAACAGCACAGAGCAGGACAGTGAAAGCTGCAATTAAGCATTTGAAATTTAATTGTTCTTGAACATCTCTAGATATGGTATAATATATCAACATGAAACCTCAGTTTAGGTCCTATGGTGACTCAGATACCCATATATGATTATTGGTTATTTAGGTTTCTTTAAAAACATATCAGGGCTGCACAGGAGCCTTCCCTCTCTCTCATTTCATAGGCTCTGAGACTAAAGGCATTTACTAAAATGCTGGACCCTGAAGCCAAGAGGGCTTGATCAAAGTATGCTTAGAGCTCAGCCATTGCGCCACGCAAGCTGTGCCAGTGCTGAGCTATGAGTACAAGGAAAGCTATTAAGGCAAGATGATTGCACTGCCATGAGACATTTTTCCTGGAGGAACCTTCTGTAGCTGGGATGTGAGGGAACCAGTCTGAGAAATTAATATCAAAGGCAGAATCTTTGCTCTGCTTCACAAACCTTTCCCTCTARATTTAAGCTTTTACTTCACTTTGATCAGTCTGCAAGTTTCAATCTCCATCTTGTAATACTGGTTATAGATAATAGTGAGGTGAGAGTGAAAAGCAAATCGTGGTGAACATTTTTCTCTCCTTGTGTTCCCAGTTAGAGGAGGGACCRGATCCATTGCAACAGTCTTGCACTCTTTTGTGTTCTGAACTGCTTCAYCCCAGATCAAAGAACATATGGGCCATAACTATTTCTAACAGGTTGTTTCATTGCAATAACATGTTTCTCTGTAGACAAACCTGTTCTAAACATAGTTATTCTCCAGCCAGATATGTTTAACTCAACTTCTTTTGTAGCATGGCTGGTCCTTGGTAGCCAGCAGATGTTGCTACTGAGCAGCAGAAAGGCTGATATTCTGCTTTCTTCTGAGGTTGAGAGTAGCCCAAGGTTCAGTTTGTGTCTATATGGAGTATAAACGGCCAATTCCAAATGCCAAGTTTGAGTCATCTATAGTTGCTTATATGAAAATAGCATCATCTTCTGTTATGAGGAAGATATGGAAATGTACAATGAATAGCAAAGCAGATCTCAGGAAAGAAAATTTTCTTCCATATAAGGACTTTTCTGGTACTCTGTGGGCTTTAAAATCTATATTGGAAGATCAGTCTTATGACACAGACTTCAGCTAACACATCTGGGCTCAGTGTCTGATGAGTGCATTTAAGTCTGTTGAACATTCAGAGGTGGATGCTCCCTTTGGAATTTTAGGCACCATTTTAAGTACACCTTCAAGCTGTGTCCCACAGCAGCCAATGAAATGTCCATCTGCAAGTTTTTCCACTCGAAAGAGGAACGTCACAGACAAATCATAATTGTTCGAGTGATCATCCTTTCTCATAGAGTATGTTGCCAGAGACACTCAAGGAATTGGATTCAGAGGGATTTTCTTAATCTTCACTCTTCTAGGTACTTCATATTGTTCTTATTAGCAAGGGAACAATGATTTGCATAGCAAAATAAGCATGCCTCCAGTTTGGAGCGTTCCATTGCAGTGGATAAGCAGGTAGATTCRCAGAGGGAATTTCCAGCCTCTATCGATATTACAGGATGACATGCCCATAAAGGGAAGTGGTTGTGCAAACACAACAGCTACAATGTGAATGTTGCCCTATTTTTCAAATAGTGTGTCAACTGGGGGGAGGGGAAGAGAGTTAATTTGCCTAGGGATTTTTTTTTTTTTCATTTTCTGCTACTATTGCTCATTTCTGTTAAAAAGTCATCGATTTGGCATCTTTTTATGAGGAACAGGAAATTGACACTAYGATGTGAAAAATATTCCCAGAAAATTGAAATTTCAAAATGTAGCCCTGCCTTTTTTTCATATTAATTCATTCAAAAATCCCCCTGAGACTCCCTTAGGGGAATGAGGACACCTGAAAAAAATATCTTCTCATTATCTAACTCTGTTTGTTACTGTTTAACCACTTGTCAGCTCTCAGAATGATGTTCCTTACTCCTTACTAATGCTGTCATTGACATATAGTTGCAGCTGAAATGAGGATTTTTTKGGTACATTTAGGCAAGTCCACCTGCCTTCATCACAATGTACTGACAGGAATCATTTCCTTAGTAAATGGTCTTTTTTCCAGCTGAAAGCTTACCTTGAGAAAATTCTGTCCTAAATATGCAATATAAACCTATTTGAAATCCTAACTTTTTCCCATGAAACTCCCCCTTGGATATGACTAGATTTCTTTCTAGCAGAAGTGTTTTTATGTCATTTTTTTTTAATCAAGAAATGGCAAATCTAATATTTTCCTGAAGAAATGTTCCTGAAAATCATTTATGTTTCTCCTGAAATTACCTGTGTTCTATAGGATTGGATACAAATATATATGCTCTTGTAGAAGTAGCAAGTCTTAAGGGAGTGCCATTTCCAGTCATAGATAGATGTATTATTTGATCCTTGGCTCAAAAATGTCTTTTGCTAGTATATTGCTAAAAGTTGCAGCACATTTTATAYAGGCTTCAAACAGGAAAATCAAAAAATACAAGACATAACATACAAAAAGCTCATCTATCTTCTCCATCGTTTAGACACATATATATTACTCTCACTCTAATAAGCTTATTTGCCAAATAAATATGTTGTATCCAGAATGAATTGTAGGATAAACTAAAACCCAACAGAAACACGTATTCAGAGAAAAACTAAGACAAATTGCATCATAAAATATTACAACACTTACAAGCATTGCCAACAATGTTAAGAGTTTAACATTTACATTCAATATCTCATTATTTTTCTAACTCAGTCAAGGCTTGAGACAAGGGCCTAGTGAAATCCTACAGAAAAAGAACAAGGATTGCTGATGCCACGTCTCCATGGCAGCGCAGCTAATTTGGCAGGACAACCAAGCACACAGAAAGAAAAAGAGGTTATTTACAAAGATATCTTTGATAAAAGGGGCTTTGGGAATGGGAAAATGGTCCAGGAAAAAGCAAGTCACAGAAATGTTCCAAACCTTTAAAATAAATTCTTTAAATGACAGAGAAAACAAATTAAAAAAAAAGAAATCTTGAATCACTAAGTATAGTGAGTTTCATCTTGTTTGTTGTTGTACAATGCTATAAACCACCCTGAATGGCTCAGAATAACATTAGTGGTTCTGTGTATTGTAACCACTTCAATCAAGGCCTTTTGTTTTGAATCACCTGCCCTGCCTGCATTGGAGCGCCTTTTATAGCCTAGTTGAAACACAGAGATCTAATTTAGTCCAACATACAAAAAGGAGTAGGGAAGAAAAAGAGACTCATCTCTTACTGTTTGTAACTGAATCAGCAAGAGAACAACTGCAACAAAAAATGAAATGCTTGAGAGAATATTTAAGAAGAAATTCTTTAGCCTATAATCCCAAAACAATTTGTAAATCATATTTTTTTTCTCATTCCTCAAAGACTCTGGCATCTGTGCTGGATGGTGAATTGTCAGCTGAGGGCTGTGGAAATGCCCTCTAGGACTGTGAAAAAGCTATGCTCCTCCAAAAGTCAGAGAGAGAAGGGGAAATGGTAAAGAAAGCTAATTCAGAAACATACTCAGCAAAAGGCATAATGTTCATAACAACTCCCTTTGAAAGCTGAAGGACAGAACTGCCTCAGAGTATTTAATGTGGCTAATTTTCCCTAGGAGAGTGCTTATTTGAGCTTCCATTCAACAGGTTCAGACCCTGCCTGAGGCCGCATTACAAGATTTCCACATGACCTACCATGTTTCATCTATGCAGGCAGCGCGGTGGTTAGCAGCACCCCACAGCAGCCATTCTGTTAATCATAAACTGTGACAGGTGTGGAAGCTTTCTTTTCAGTTAGCAAGACCTTCTCGGACCAAGGAATAGATATCATCATTGTGTCCATCATTACGTTGCCTTTAGCCTGCCAGAAGAGAGCAGGATTTTATCCTCAGCACACTATATATTGGCTCAATGCCTGAGCCAACTATGGCTTTGGGAGGAGGTTCCTCTAATGGAGGATGGCCACCAGAGCCCCAGGCTCTGTGCTGCTGAACCTGTCTCAAGGCTGTGAAAGAGCCTGGGGCATCTTCCTTTCCAGTGGTGCCTTTCCAGTATCAGATTCCTGGCCCAACATACACTGGGGTCACGTCTCTGGAGACCACAGGTACCACCAGTGCTCTCCTGTGTGCTCATCTCTACAGGGAAAGTTTGGCATTGCTCTGAAAGCAGCACGGTTCTAGGGCAGCTCCTGCAGCTATTCACATAAATGCAGAGCTGATGATGGCAACAAAAGTCCTGTGAGTGTGTGTGTGTGTGCGCATGCCTCGGTGAACCTGTCAGCTTTGGGGTTGGACTTAGCTAAACATAACTCTGATATCCAAAATATATACTCATGAAATAAACATGAGATCCTATTTATGGAATACCTTTTAAGTCTTCTTGTCTGTATCATACCTCTCACCTGGAAGAAAGCCAAGCTGTTAATGCTTTTTTTTCCAGTTTTTGAGCAGAAGTAAAAGGAGTGTTTTATCTTCATTTACATAATTTCAAGAACGATGTTCCTGGCTACTAGAGGAACATTCCCACTGTTTTTCAGTCTGCTTGCTACTTTCTACAATGAGCAATTAATACATTAAAAAATTAACTTGCAGATGAAAGAAAAGAGCAGTCTGTGGAAGTTGAATAATAACCTTATTTTAAGAGTCTCCCTTGAGTAACCCCCCACTGCTGCTTCTTACACAAAGAGAGAAAAATTATACACGCACATCTTTAATGTCTTTTTTGAATGCTGATGAAATGATTAGTATTTTGGASAAGTCTGTACAGATGAAACAACAGCAGCAGGAGTAGCAGACAGTGATATTAGCTAGGGACTATGGTCTGGGAGATTCTGTTTCACAGTTGATGAAGAGTAAAACTAGCAAGTTAGATTCAAATGAATAAACTTGAAGCAAGTAAAGATAATATGGGATGGGTTTTGGAAACAAAAGAGCTTAACTTTTTTAACCTTTTTTTTTTTTTTTTTTTTTTTTTTAGCATTCTTCTAGACCTGGAAGAAATTGCTTATTCCAGGCTGATTTCCTTAAACACTTACCCAGCAAAAAAAAAAAAAAGAGAATGTTTGTAGAGGGAACCAAAGAGATCTTATCAATGCATTTCACAAGGGGGAGCCTTTCTGCTTTAGTAAATTAATTCCCAAGGTCCTCTGTCATTCTACTACTACCAGGTTGTACACTTGTTATGCTCGGATCTCAGGGAATATTTTCCAGACTTTTTACAAATGTCTAAAAATGTCTCCTCTGCTAACAAAGAAAGACCTCAGAAGGCAACACTCTCTGAAGGATCTGACGACTGGACAGGGTGTGGGACAACTGTTTATGTCAGCTTCAGCAACAATTTTCAGATACAGTCTTCAACAAGTCATACAACTTGCCTTGTTCATCACCCCAACAAAAGGATTGTAACTCCCAGCATCATGAGGATTTTGTGAGGAGTCAGAACAAAATGTACTTGAGATAGTGTATGTGGGGAGATCAGATACTACATTCATAATGAAATCTAGTTAAAATGTTTTTGTTGTTGGACCAAAATGTAAGAGTATGATTACCACTGAAGACGACATACTCCCTCTGAACGCTATCAGTCTAGTCAAAAGGGATCTCAGACCAGACTAGATTACCACATTAATATGACAGCCCAAATCTACCTACACATAGATTGCAGTAGATATATATGCAGTGGATATATAATATTCATAAGATTCCTGCACAGATTTTTCCTATGCTATTTGCCAATCATCCTTGTTCAAAATGCTGCAATGGCTCTAAGGCTTTCATTGACTTTACCTGTTCTTCAAGTCAGCTCAAGATCCTTGATGCCTGACAAAGTCAATGAAAACAAAGATACTCAGCACGATAGGTATTTTATATATCATATAAATGATAATATATACATATCATAGGTATTTTATAAAACAACATGATGCTTATCTTTAAGCCTCCAAAAACTTTCTAAAAACTAGTTTCCTGTTCTGTTTCTGTTTAGAATTGGTATTCTACTATATTAACTATTCTACTACATTAAACTATATTAAATATACTGTAATTAATGGTTTACTTGAAGATTTTCATGCAACTGAATGCTTGAAAAGTCACATGATTGTCAACACCCCAGTGACCCATGAACGGGCACATCGCTACTGACCTTCCAGAGAATTGCCAGGAGTCATCACTTAGTGATTCTTGCCCACACATGTAAAAGTGAAGGGTACAAGGATCCTCTTCTGTTTCCTCATACATCCTGTCCAAGGGCAATTCCATGTATGCAGGAAATGAACAGATTGCTTCCTACATGAATTATCTCAAAGATACCACAACGACTTTCCCAACTTCCCCTGAGCTTGCCTTTAAGTTTCATAGACTGCAAGGAGGATACAGGGCTCACTCCCAAGGAAACATTTCCAAATGTGCCATACAGGTTAGGGAATCTGCTTATGATGCTCCCTTCTGGACTACGCTCCCCCAAATTTTTTTTTCAATTATGTGATTTACCTCATTGTGAGCAAATAACAGCAGACTCAAATCTGGTGTATCACCAATAAAAGTCCCATGGCACTTTTAAAAATAAGAAAGATACTTGGATTTTATGTTTCAACTAAATTCCTCCTTTAATATTTGCAGATGTAGGTTAGAGGATAAAGACTTGACTTAATAAATAAATTTTTCCTCTGCTTCACTCTTTGATGCTTCACAATGGCCTTTCTGTGCCGATTTTTTTCCTGAGTATTTGTGGTGTAGGTATCTAGCCTCTTGAGTTAATTGATTGTTTCACTACCTCTAAAGCCACATTACTAATGTACATCCAGAAGCCTGACACAGAACTTCCAGTCTGAAAACTGGTCATAACGTGGTTCCATCAACATACTTCATGTACCATGTGGCAGAGGGAATTTTTCACATTGGAAGAGGTTTTGTTCAGGTAGTGCAAGTACTCCGCATAGCACAGGTTAGCTTCCCTATAGTAGTAGAGCTGCTTCCCTATAGTAGTAGAGTAGTAGAGAGCTTTAAAGAGATAACGACCATTTGTAACCACAACACCAGCTTTAACCAGGAAGAATGCTATTGCTCATAGAGTAACATAGCCAGACTGTCATACAATCCAAATTTGACCAGCACAATCAAGAGAAAGACTTTTTTATCTGACTGCAAAAGTGAAATAACGGACAAAGAAATATTTTTTTCATTCATTAGTTGTGCTAGGAATGAATTTRGCCTGTTGAATGTCCTGCTCCATTACCTAAAGAAGTTCTCACTGAAGACTACCAAGATACATGGGCCACTTCTGTTGATGTGAGATCCCTGTGTTCAAGAAYTAGGTGTTTTTTACATGACTGAAGGGTTAAACTGATGGTTTAGCTCTTGGCTGCTCTTGCTCTTTCCTTTGTCACAAATATAGAACTGTTAACGGGGCTTGAGGTGCCAAGGGTCAAATTCATGCCTGAATGTTCATTTTTATACTGATTTTTATATTGTTCATCTCCTCAACCCCTGATTCCATCACTTATAATATTTAGCCTATTGAATCAGGACAATTCTAGTAAAACAYGCTGTTTTTTCATAGTAAATTTCTTACTTTCTTACATCATTTGTTTGGTGTGTGGGTATGCTGTTTGTGTTTATCAAAGGGACAATATTAAAAACAAATGCAATCTCARCTACACTGAATAGGGAAAAAATGTGTATGGACGTGTAATTTTAAACAGTATTTTTAGAAACAATTTCCAGCTGTTTTGTAAATGTTAGATGAGTAGTTATATCCAAGCTGAGGGTCAAAKAGAGGAGAGACTATGAATGAATTAAATCACAGGTCAATGAACACATCCCCTTGGTGTGCTGTCTTAGTTCATAGAGATGTCTTCCCTTTTCCTAAAATGGTAAAACTAGCTGCCAAATCAGACAACCTGTTGATCCTCTAAACTTTTCTCTGATGGGCTATTTTTTCCATGCAGCTGACCATGTCAAACTGACATCCTCCATAGGCCTTGTTTCTGAACACCAAAGCAACACTGAAAGAATATTAAAACCTAATGAAGGAGAGGAAAGGAATGATGTATGAGGAACTAGAGGAAGACTCAACAGATATAGGTTGGATTTCAGGCTTTGTCATGGGCTTCCCACAAAATCTTGGGCAAAAGTCTGTSCATGGAAATGCTAATTAAAACAAGGCCAGGGCAAGGACTCAACTAATGGGCCACAATTGTCTACATTACTTAATTGTTAGCACACTCCCTTGCATGGCTTTGTCCCATGCCAACTTGATTTCACCCAGACAATATCAGGGCACAGTTGAGAGGAAAGCATAGTAGTACCAGAGACTACCCCAGCGGGCAGCTTGTATGGAGTTCCCCCTTCCCCAGTCACTGTGGGGGGAGTGTTTAAACATGTGGACACAAATCACACCATCACTGGCCTGAAGGGCCACAGAATAGGCCCTCTCCTCTCTACTCCTTCATTTGCCAGTATAGAAGTAATCTTCTTTTCTCCATCACTTTGTCTGCTGTATTTAGACTGTAAATTCTTTGGAATAAAACAATCTTTTAATATGTTTGAATGATGCTTGAGACAATGAGATCCCAGCCTTTGCTGGGGGTTGCCTTTGCTACTGAAAGGCCTATTTAAAAATTAAAAAAAAAATAGACCATTCAGCTCTGGAAACAGCTCTCAGTTTTTCTTCTTTTTAATCCATCCATGTCAACAGCATATCTTCATTCTACAGTGGGCTTTACAGCTGTCAGATTTTGCAGTCTCAGAACTGTAGCAWGTGTTAACTCTCACATGACCATGTATTTTGAGTGAATAGGCAGCAACAGGGACTGAGAAGTAAGACAAGGAAATTGTCCCTGAGGATTTCTCCCCACCTCCAGCACTATCCTCATGGTTCAGACCCTCAACCACTCTACTCCTTGTAGCTCTCAAAGAGCTCTTGGACAGTGGCCTTACATGGCGAACAGCCCTAAGGACCCACAAGCAGACAAAAGCCTAAGAAAAACAGCCTTTGTTTGGGTCCGAAGTGTTCCTGCTGCTGACCTCATGTCAAGACAGTGGCATGTTTAGTGTCTTGTGGAAAGGCACTGCTAAAAAAACCCATATGCTACTTGAATATTGCCTTGAATTGTCCCTCTCTTTATGCTGCTTCTTAGCAATCCTTAGAGGTAGCTCATTGAGATACTCACCTGGAGGGATGCAGAAATTAAAAAGACAGAAAAGAAAAGAGTCTCATCCCCAATAAAAAGGCAAAGAGTAGGTCAGACCTGACTTTTTCAGGCCCTGTTCTCTCCCTTGTTTGTCAGGCTGGTTTCCAACATTGCTGTTAGTGAGTGTCTCTCCTCCAACAATCCTGTCGCAGGAGCCCTTAGATTCACCAATACTTCAGTCATCTTGCTAAAGAGGCAGAGACAGAAAGGCATTTATTCTTCATTGCCTGTTCCTCACTGGCTCCCCCTCCAGAGCTGGCCCCAGTCTCTTAAAGCGTCCATCATCCTCAGGCAAGGTCACATATCAAAGATGTCATTCTAGATACCCACTCTGCCTATGGGGACAGGATTCTTCAATCAGGTCCTCTGCCATCCCTGTGCACCACTAGAGGATCATATCAGCAGACATGCACAGTCTCAGATACCAAATGGTGGTGTGGGTCTGTAGACTAGCTCAAGGGCAAACAAGTGCTAGGAGGACCCACTGGACAGCCAAGAACAGAGGATGTACATCATGCATGGAGCTCTACTTCGTTTAGACACAGTGGAGGCTCCCCATGGAGCCTGCAGAGGTTTAGTCAGGGCACATCTGCTCTTGCCAGGACCTCTGCTGTGCCCTCAGAAGTGATCTCCAGAGGCAGTGTAGGCATGACTTTAGAGCACCTGAAAGTCTTTGTTTGTCTTTTTAGCCAGAACTGCCAATCCACCTGGATATCACTCTTCAGCTCATCAGAAAGTCTATCAACCTTGGATCAGAGAGTTCTTTGGCACTACCTATTATATCGCTCTTTTATTTTCATTAATCTCATTAAAATGTCAGGCTTGCACCCTGTCTGCAAACTCTATGTTGCATAAGCCAGTTTATCAGTACAGGATCTTTCCTATCACATACTGGCAAAGCAAATGCAAACAGTCTGTACTTTTTACCTCAAACATTATTCTTCCATACTAGTACTTAGCTGAATATATCCTGAGTTGTTGTAAGAGATTTTGAAAGGGAATTGAAGAGTTCCCTATAATTTCTGATGTTCAGATTGCTTTGATATGTTTTCCAAGTGAAATAAGATTGTCAGAACTGAGTCAGTTTTCTCGAATGGGTGCCAGCAACCTACAAGCAATACAGAGCTATTACTTTCTATAGAATAGAATATATCTGATGCTCTCCAGATGAACTTGTTTAGGATTTCTGGGGTCAAATCACAGAAAATGTTCATCCCTCTGAATTCCCATGAGAAACTTCAAACACTGAAAGAGCAGATCCTAAGAACAGTCTTTGAATGCTAAATTGTTCTTTGACAAAATCTAGCATCTAATTCCAACATAGAAGCAAGACAGCTTTAGTTAATGTTCATGAAAGAGCTACATTTTCTTGATGAGCAATGCTATTTTGGACCACACTGGGAGACCAATAAATTGTGGCAATGAGCCATAATAACCTCTCCCTCTAAAAAATTTATAGAAGGGAAAACCCTGTTTGCAAACCCCAGCATGTTTCAACATGTCAGAACCTAGTATAATTTTAAAAGCAAACCCAGGACACCTATAATCATAAAAGGAATTGAAATGATGTTTTGGGGCAGTTGAGGATGGGGAAATATGGAGAAATGTTTGCTGCTTTTCCTCATACCAAGACTATCTAACCTTTTTCTCCAGGTTCTATTCTGTACCATGGCCTCTGCTATACAGACTGTAGCTGTTCCTCATACCCATCACTTTAAAAGAYTGGATAGGCTAGATCTTCATCTCAGTTTTTTAAAGTGTTGCTCCCAGTATCTTAGCGAGCTCTCATTTAGACACTATTTTCCATAGGACCATTTCTATGCCTACTGCTTCTTCCTCTTCTGTCCCACACTGCTGTGTGAAGAAGTCTTGTATCTTTCCTACTACAACTGTTATTTTCATCATGGTAAACTGTTTCTGGGAAAGAGATTGCAGGGAAAATGGCAGATCTGTTTTCTCAGGAATGATGTCTACTTACTGAGAGCTGTGTCCCATGATGCCCTCAAGACCTAATGTCCTGCACATCTTAGCTATAGAGCTTATGAGACCRCTCTAGAATATGCAGCCAGTGGGGCAAGAAGTGTAAGATATAGAAAAGTAGTTAGACAAAGGAACGCACTCAGGGATACAGAGAACATCATTGAATGGCTGCATGGATATGAGCAACACRAAGAGCTACTGTGGATTACACACAGGGAAGTTGTTAAAGATACCTCCAAACACCAGGGAATGCCATAGACCCAGCTATCCCACTAAACCACTAAACACAAGCCCTAAGGAAAGAAAAAGCAGCTGATTGCTGATCCTGTTCTCATATTTCAATATTGCTGTRAGACTTCAAGACCATTTTTCTAAAAAGGATGAGGAAGGATGGAGGAATGTTCCAAAAGACATGGAAAAAAGAAAAAAAAAAGCCTAGAGGGTGATGTTCTGAAATTGGAATCCCTAAGCAAACAGTCAGATAGATTATGTTCTGATAGCCATAAATATATACTTACAAAAAAAAAAAAAAAAAAAAGGTTGGCTTTTGTATACATTCATAGATCTGTTTATGTTCTTGCTTGAAAATCATGGCAAGAAGCTGTAAATGTGTAATGTGCCTAAAAGAGTAAGAGTGCAGTGGATTTTTTTTTTCAAAAAGTTACCTAAGACGCTTTTCTGTTGACATGTCTTTGAAACAATTTTCTTGGGTATGTTACCCTAGCCAGCACATAGGGTGATTAAGGAACAAATAAAGACAAGGCATGTTTCATATATCCCCTTGCTTGTCTTTTATTACTCCTGGCAGGCAATATTTTTCATAATTCATTTTGTCAACCCTTGTGCCAGCTGGTAACTAAGCAGCCAGGATAAAATATCTTATGGCTTGAAGTGTTTTACCTTTCAGTTCTGGATGCAGTTCAAGCTGGATTTACATGTGACCACATGGAAAGATGAGACTCTTTCTCTAATGGTGAATGAAGTGCCCGAAACAGCCTTCATACATTTCATTGGCTGCAGCTTCCCGGGTGGTAAGAAGACAAATAGCAACATTCATTTCAGCTTTTTTTTTTTTTTTTTTTTTTTTTTTTTTTTTTTTTTTTTTTTTTTTTGTCTCATCGTTATGCCTACACTGTATGTATCAAGGATGACCTGGCCAGAGCTAATCCTGTTGGCTTCACGTGGAACTAGACTCTTAGCACTGTGATGAAGGAGTGCTGAATGCCTCCAGCCTAAATCTAAATCGCAAGATATCTGCATAGGTATCCATCTGGAATAGGAACATCCTTAGGTTGAAGACACAGGCCAGGACCTACCTGCTCATGTCATACTTGAAAGGTGCACCAGATGTCACCCACAGAGAAAAAAAGTATTTTCTGTCCACATTTTCTTCCCACAACATGAGAACCAGGCGTCACAGTCAAAGATCTTCAAGAGGCTGATGAGGAAAGGGGCAAGAGACTAGCCATCTCAATGTGTAACCAGGAGAGAGACGAGTGCTGCAGAAGGGAAGCTAAAACTTGGTCTTTCATCACTGTGATCAGGACCACAGGTGAAAATGGGCCCTGTCAGTTTTATTGATTGCTTGCTTCCAGCATCCTATCTCATGTCCTAGGCTGCATGGGATATACTATTGCCAAACAGTAGGCACTTTTCTCTTGTTTTAACCCATGCTGAGAGATTTTCTTCTGGGGATCCACTAAACACTGCCAGATCAGAAGCTGATGGGTAGCACTGGCAGTAGGGGTTGGCCAGAGTCAGTGATTCCTGACAGGTTTCAACCCAGCTGGAGASTGTTACATAAGTCAGCCAGGAATCATTTGAAAATTTCTGTAATTCTAAGTCTTCTAAAATAATCATTGTTACACTTTTCATGTCTCCACAATTAAATGTAAGATCATATCTTTACTTGTCTTCTCATAGAATCATAGAATGCTTAAGGTTGGAAGGGACCTCAGAGGTCATCTAGTCCAACCCCGCTGCTCACGCAGGGTCACCTAGAGCACGGGGCACAGGGCTGCATCCAAGCGGGTTTTAAAGATCTCCARAGAAGGAGACTCCACAACCTCTCTGGGCAGCCTGTTCCAGTGCTTTGTCACCCTCACTCTTAAGAAGTGTTTCCTTAAGTTCCTGTGGAACTTTTGGTGCCTCAGCTTGTGGCCGTTTCCTCTAGTCYTATCAGTGGCCACCACTGAAAAGAGGCCAGCCCTGTCCTCTTCCCTCCTTCCCTTGAGGTATTTATAGACACTGATCAGGTCCCCCCTCAGCCTYCTCTTCTCCAGGCTGAACAGGCCCAGCTCCCTCAGYCTTTGCTCATAGGGCAGATGTTCCAGGCAGATGTTCCAGATCATCCTCGTAGCCCTGTGCTGGACTCTCTCCAGCAGCTCCACATCCCTCTTGTRCTGGGGAGCCCAGAACTGGACACAGTGCTTCAGATGTGGCCTCACCAGGGCTGTGTATAGGGGGACGATCACCTCCCTYGACCTGCTGGAGACGCTCTTCTTAATGCACCCCAGGATCCCGTTGGCCTTCTTGGCCACCAGGGCACACTGCTGTCTCATGGTCAGCTTGTCATCCCCCATGACGCCCAGGTCCCTCTCTGGAGGGTTGCTCTCCAGCTCTCCCTAATCTGTACTTTTGCTCTTCCTAAGCCATTTTCTTGCAGATTTGCCTAGGTCCATGACAATAAAGATACTATAGGCAGCTGGCAAAACATAACTATGTGTTTAAATTTATTAGAATAAATTCTTTTCTCCTTGACTGTAGTGTTTATTTGAAAAGAGCAATGGCAAGATTTTCCTGCGACCTCCCCAGATAGTGGTACATGATACAGTGGTTTCAGTACAGCAGGAAATGAAGGACATGACAAATTTCTCCTGTACTTCAGCACAAGATAGAAGTATCACAACAATTACTATAAACTTCTGTAGGAGTAACTAGACACATCACAGCTGTTATCTTAGATAAACTTCCTTGTCTGCTCATACCAAATGAAAATACATGCCAATAGGATTTTCTGGGTAATTCACATGAAGGTGAAGGATGTCGGTATGATCTCAAAGTCTTTTATGTTTCGTAGTTAAAGCTGTCTCCCACTACCTCCTCAATAAACTCCACAAAAGGGGTAAACTTTAGAGCCTTCCCTCAGTACAATCATGTTTAACTACACAGCAATTGCCCTAAGCCAATTAAAAATGTCTTTCATCTATTCTGGTAAGTCTAACACCTGCTCTGTATATGGGAAAATATTTCTCACAAACATTGAATTTTACAGTTATATGAGATCTCCACATGGGAAAAAAATTCTTCATTGCCACAGAATCCTAGAACCACAGAGTGAAAGAGGTGGAAAGGGATCACTGAAAATTGTTTGGTCCAGATGCCCTGCTCAAGCAGAGTCAGCTGTCAGTCAGATTTTAAATATATCCAAGGATGGAGGCTCCACAACATCTCGGGGCAAGCTGCTACAGTATTGTCCTCACAGTGGAAAAGTCTTTTTTTTTTTTTTTAAATGCCAATGGGCATCATAGAGAAGAGTTTAGCTCCATCTTCTCTTATATTCTCATCACATACTAATAAATACTGATCAGAATGCCCTAATCCTTCTCTTCTCCAGGCTGARCAGCCCCAGCTCACTCAGCCTATCCTTACATGAGAGATGATGCTCCAGCCGCTTCATCATCTTGGGGACTCTTCACTGGACTTGCTCCACTCATATCTCCCTAGTACTAGGAAAACCAGCACTGAATGTAGCTCACCAGATGTTGCCTAACCAGGGCTGAWTATGGGAATACTGGAAGGATAATCCCCTCAACATGATGACGATGCTCTTCTTCCTTTGTCATAAATGGCAAAAATTGACAAATGCCATTATAACAGTAACTGACCACATGGTTGCTACCATTATATTCTAAGCTGTAGCCTGGACTTCTAYAGTTCAGCTATTAGAATGTCTCATATCCCAGAGAAGGATGCATATAATAGTTATGTGGAGCAATCTCTGTTTAGATCTGTTTATCAAATACATCACAAGATAGTATACTGTAAAAACACCACCAGTGCAAGTTGTGAGGAACTGGAGGATCTAAGAATGCAAAAGCAATTCAGCAATCCCTGGCTTTTGGCACAAAGCTGTTGGCTTCAGTGTTTGCTATGTTGTTTTATATGTCATAGTGATCCCTATCAACCTGTTACTAAGACAATGATTTTCCTCTCCTCATCTCCCCTATTTACATGACACAGGTGAGGGATGTTATCAACAGCAGCTGATGGACTACTATATGAATCAGGAATAAAAAAGCTGTTGGGACAGAGAAAGGTTCCTTGAGCAGTTAGAGGTTTTCCTTTCTGAAGAAATGACTTGTTTTCCATGAACATTTTGGAAAAGAACTTTTCTGATTTGCTGCTTGTGGAAGGACCAACACCACATCTYCTTAAGCCAGTAGCAGGAAAGTAAGTCAGCAGGACACAATGCAAAGTGTTYTATCTGGAGCCAGAAAGTGAAGCATTTTAATAAGAAAGATTAATGATGATTCTTGTAGGCAAATATTGTTATATATGTGTTCTCAGCTTCCTTGGATTTTGGGAAGGACAGAAAAGAGGATTCATAGAGCAAAAGTCAGTGTGCTGATCCCCACGGGTGGAACACAAGTGGGATGCAGTACAGGGTAGTGGAAAGCAGGCAATAAGAGAGGAGACCTCAGTATTTTTCCAACAGATGGCAATGGTGGTCCTGGGCTGACTGGCCTGGATGGTCCCCGTTGGAAGTGTCTCTCTGTGCRTGCTCTACTGGCAGCACTGGCTATGGTGGACAGCTGACATCCTTCCTTATCTAAGATAAGACTGTGCCTTAAAATAGGAAGAAGACATTTTTCTCCATTTCAAGTGAAATAAATCTTTCCTTTAGTAGTGCTGTTAGCCCTTTGAAGATCATAGTCCAAAGACCTCCAAGAATAAGAATTATGCCTTCTTCAGGACAGCACACATCCATGCCCAAGCTACATTTGAGCACACAAGTAGAGTGTGTTTGCCTCCATCCTTTTACATACTAGCTGGTAATGGGATGTTGTTCTCCTGGCCAGCCATATAGCAGGGTCATCCTGCGAAGAGAGACCACAATTACCTACACTGCACACATGCTCAGTTCCCACAGGGCATTTGTATCCTAGGGTGCCTCTGAGCCCAGAATTCGAATTCTCCATCTATTTTCCATTCTTAGGAGTGATGTCAGCCAGCTTAGGATAGTTCAGTACTGCCCAGAAAGCATCTGTAGCTGCTCAAATGCTCTGCAGGGCAGCTGGCTGGTGGAGCTGATTGGAGTTGAATGTGCCAGCCCATAGCCCAAGCCCAAGTACTTAAGAGTCATCTTTTGAACAGATTCTCTTAGCTTTACCTTTACCAATTACACCCACCCATCAGAGGTTAAAGTGGAGGCCAGCATGTCCAGGATCATGAAACCTGGTCAGCACACTGACCAATCAACACAGAGATGAATTACTTGCTCAGAAAGGCCATGAGAGGTCTGCAGATGCCAAGGGGTTAAAAAAAAAATAAATGGATTGTGCTAAAAGTTGTAGGGCAGTTGGAACATGGAGGAGCAACACAGGAAAGTCTGAAAGACAGTATAGGAGGTATCAGCCTCATTAGTATTTCCCCATCTTGCTTTGAAGAATTGCCCCTATGAGAAACTGAGATGTGCTTGGTTGTCCTTTCATGTACCTCTCAACTGCCCATGGAAGGCTCTTCTGTGCCAATGCTGTTTTCAATGCTCCATTTAACTACACTAGCTGCCCATTACTAGCATCTGAAAGACAATCACCACACTGTCCCTCCTCCCTCTGTTGCAAAAAGGATTGTGAACTTCAAAACTGATTGGAAAATGGAGCTTTACACTATGGAGCTGGTGCCACMTGTTACTTGAATTCTCACATGTGAGCTAATTGGGAAGTCTCCAAGAAGATTCCYTGATGCCAAGAAATTTCATAAAAATGAAATGTTCCATAGAACATGGCAATCTTGTGGGATTGTCTCTCAGAAGGCAGACAGGTTTTTGAGCCTGGTCTGGCAGGCTTGTCAGCCTGTCCTGCCTGGCAGGCTCCTGAGCATCATACTCTAGGGGCTGCCTATGCTATGGGCTCTCTTAGCCTCAGACCAGATTAGGGTGAGTAGTCCGAGAACAGTTAGAAGCCACAAATGGTCAAGGAGCTAGAGAGTTTATACTGGTCTTGGATGGAGTTTTGTTTCTAGGTTTTGTTAGAATATTATTTACAATATTTTAAGGATTTTTTAGTTTGTTTGGTTGTTTTCTTCCTCTAGAATTTTTCTCTGACAGGAAATTTTGGAAAGTTTGCTTTCTGTTCTGTAATGATATTACTCCAGAGAAAACTCTGACTTTCAGTCATTCTGCTGATCACACATAAAGAGCTGTGATCCAGAGTAGCCACGTTTTCAAACCAGGCAAGTCAGCTCACTGGGTGCTGAAAGTTGCTTACATCTGAACTGATTTCTTGCTCAGATTGCAACGTGGGTATAGAGTAGTTAGCTCAAATTTTCCAAAAACTATCACTATCTATCCCACATTTACCTATATTTTCTTGATTTTTATCTCCTCATTTCTTCTCTGCCAGAAAACATTTAAAGCAAATAAACATAGGGCTGGCATTTGAGAGCTAAACTGTATATATCTTACTACCATCCCACTGTGCTTCCACAATATTCAGGCAGAGATGCTATCTGGGAAAGCATCCCCCAGGTGCCAATTTGCTTGAAAAGCAACTTTATTTATGACCCTGTCAGCATGAGMGGCCTATTCAGTATAATTGTCAGGGAAATGATTTAGGAGTTTCTAGCTTGCCTTCCTGTTAGATTGATAACAGCTAAGTGTTTACCTATTTGAAAYGGAAATCTTTTCTTCTTAAGGCACTTGCATTTTGTACCTTGTATAGTAACGTACAGGAGTGTAAGCTGCCTTTGGAAGCACTTCTGCCAGCTCTTCWGGCTTGTAGCATCCCACACTCACTTTGCATGGAGGCTAATTACTGCTACAGGAAGCATGCAGATCAGGAAAGGGTGACTCTGAAAATGGCACAGTGCACTTCCATGTTTTCTGCACTAGTTCCTTCTGTATCAGCTGCATGATTCTGAGAAGTAAAATCCAAATTTCTTCTAGTTGATAATCCTGCAAGCTTCAGTGGATGGAGCCAGGACTTCTGCTTGTATCTGATATCCATAGCAGAGTCTCTGCTAGGCAGCTTAGTGCCATATTCCCTCCAACATGGCACAGATAGTGCTCTCAGGAATGCCAGGGTAAGGTTGAGAGTAACCAGTGCCTTTGCTGAGATGTGCCTGAACAGCAGCAAGGACTTTGTCTCTTTGAGATGTTCTGTAGGCAGAGGCAGGAATTCTTGCTCCAGTTTCACATCATGGGGTGAGGGTTTATGGTCAGAGAAAGCATCCTTTCAGTAATCCACTTTTTACTGTCTGTATTACCTCAGCACCTAGAAGCCACAGTTATGGGTTGCAGACTAATTATACTAGAAACTGCTCTTTCCTTTGGCTTGTAAATTATAAGCACATGGTTGATGTTCATGTAAGATTTGTGAGCCAGAAAGTCTTATTATTTTTACGGAGTCTTTTCTCAGAGGAGAATATTTTTGAGCATCAGCAGAAACATTTCTGCTCTGCTTGATGAATCAACCTAGAAATTCATTGTATTCAGTGTAGATGGTTTATTATGACAGTCTCTAATGATATCCTGGATTGCATATTAATCTTCACCAGGACATATTTTATATTCCTATACATTTAGGAGTTAACAGATGTTAACCTACCTTCTGAGGGTAAAGCAAATGCTTTCTTGAGCAAAGTAAACCTAGCTCCCCATGCCATCCATGTAACAGGCCCCTGTTGCTTAGGATTCTTTGCAAATCAGTGAGCTGAGGGTTTGTGCAGAAAAGAAACAAATTCAAACCAAGTTGTCCTGACCCTTGCCCTCTGCAGGCATGAAGTCCAGCCAAACATCTGTGTTTTTKGCAGACCCTCTACCTGTCAGGCACATGAGTGGTGAATGCTATTCCCTGTCCTCCTTGCTGGCAGCTTTAGTACCTGCCCAGTTCTCCTACCTGACCCAGAGGAAGAGTAGGTGAATCTGCTCCTTTTTGAGTCCTTACCCATTACCACATTTCTAACTCTGTTTCTTGTGGGGCAGTGACAGTCATCAGCAGAGGGGATGCATCCAACAGCATTCAAGATGTCCCATTTGCACATGTCATTGCTTTGTGATGGAGTWGGGAATGCAGCTGTGGTGAAAGAATTGTCTTTTGCATCATTTAAAAGTGGGTTTAATGTAATACTRGAGGGTGTTCAGCAAAACACTGGCCCTACCTTAGCAGGGAGATGGACTAAATGAGTCATTTTGTCCATCTCTGATTTGTTTCATACATTCTTCAGCATTTTTAAAAGTCTATCCCTGAACTTGGCTTTCCTCTAGATGCCTGTGTATCCACCTCTTGTYTCTTGTTTCTGAACTGAGGCACAACATCTCAAAGAGAACAGTTATTTCTTTGGAGGCATAAGAAAAGATCACCATGTTGTAAATCAAGTTTTTTGCCATGTGAGATGGATCACAGAACAAAGTCATTATACCCAGTTGCTGAGATAAACTGAGACATGTAAAAGCTGGAGAAGAGTGAGACAGAGGACAGCTCTAAAACTCAAGCTTACCCTCAGCAATGGCACCTTCAGCAATCCTCTGGGAAAAATGAGCCTTCCTTTGGCACAAGGAATTAAATTAAGTTGGATAACTTTAGGTTCCAGCACTCTGGGCAATGTTTCAGGTGAGCTGTGTCTTTAAAAGCAGCTATACAGTCAGAAGGGGCTGACAGCACAAAAACCAAATGCCAGTCAAATTAACCTCTTTGCTGGTTCTGGCATCCTGGAACAGAAGTAAATTTCAGAGACTGTAAATAAAGTAACAGAATCTAGAAGAGATGGGAGAGTTCATTCTAGTGAAAGGATTCTGCYCTTTGGATCTTTGATAAGAATGGTAGGAATGAAGCAAGCCCAATCAAAACCTTTTCTAGAAGATTTCATCTCCATCAGTAAGGCATGGTGTACCCAGGTAAAATGGTCCTAATCAGCTTGGCTCCAGACCTGTATGTAATCTGGAAGGAGGGGATAACTTATAGGGTATTTTGCATTTTGCATATGTATATATCAAAAATCAAATATTGTAATTATGATCTACACAGAAAAAAAAAATCTTTTACACGTTACCCACATAAGAGAGCCTTATCCTTCTAACCTGTACTATTTTTCTAAGCTACAGGTTGATGACATTATGCAGACGTTATATGTGCATTATTATATCCTAAAAGTCCTTAGATAGCTCTTCTTTTGTCTGCATTTTCTGTTAGTACTTCTCTCATGTCAGGAAGCAGAGTTGTTGAAGCTTTTCCACCGTTCATTTATCCACACAAGCTTAATCCACCAAAGAGAACTCACTCTCCTCTGCCTTCAGGGCAGCCCAGACCTTGACTGCCATGGGGGCTGCCAGCAACATGCCTCACAACGGAACACTCTCTCGTGATTTGCTTCAGTCAGCTGAGTAAATGCTTTCAAATGGGGATTGGTGCAATATACTGCCTGCACAGTGCCTAAGTGCAGCTGGGTTTCATGCTTCCTTCATGGGACTAGCTCTAGTCTTGTTTTAGTAATATCTGCGTTATTCATTTCCTTGTAGTAACCAAAAGAGCAAAGATTGCTGGATCTAGCCACTTTATTTAAACCTGAGAGGCAACCTAAGACCTCTACTTCTGACTGCTTTAAAATAAGTTTTGCCACCCACATCTCATAGCATGATCAGCAAAATCCTAGGGTATGTCTGTGTGCGTTCCTCATGGAACAGGAGAGCTCCAAGAGCTCCAAGGGCTGGAGTAGGCCTCTGCTGTGTACACGCTTGGCAGTGCCGGGATTTCTGAGTGACGGGGCCCTACCTCAAATGGGAATTACCTGAAATAAATACTGAATTATGTGTGGAGACTGTCCTTTACCACTAAACAAACAAAATGACTCACAGTCTGGGTGGTACACAGCTGACGAGGGCTGATTTTAATGCAGAACTTGCATTTTGAGACAGTGAGATCACAGGGCCTGAACCTGAGGCCTATCATGAGAACTGTCCTAGACTAAATCATAAGGTTGCGTAAGTTAAGGTCACTGCACTGAGAGCGGTGAAACCTCTCTAACTTCCTCCTGGAACCTGGGTAGATCTAGGGATGGAAGGGTGAAATGACTGCCAGCTAGCCATACTCTTCCTCTCCTCTTGGAGCAAGGCCCAGAGGTCCAGCTGGCCAGAGGTAGCTCTCAGAGGTGCTGCTTGGCAGCCCCCAGCCGTGGCCATGTCCGAGGAAGGAGATGGGAGCACCATGCGTGCCAGCCTCCCTCACATTCCCAAACACACCTGCTCCTGCAACAAGGGCAGTAAAACCCGCCTCACCCATTTTTATCAGCCAAGGATTCCCCTCTCTGAGCTGTTAAAAGTCAGTGCATGCCATATGGATGAGAAGCATTCATTTTGGTAGGGTTAATAACCAGCAGTGATGGCAACACATCTCAGGTAGCAAAATTCCCTTCTCAGTGACATGCTGTGGCCCATTTGGTGCTCTCCACGCAAAGCAAAAATATGGCATTGCCCAGACAGTGCTGCGAGGGCGGAGCAGGGCATGTGGCTCGTGTCAAATGCACCGATTTTCCCAGACTTTGGGCTCCATGGAGCCTTGCCCAGGGACTGTTCCCTGGACTTACCAACTGCTTTTATTTTATAAACTCTATGCTGTCTTTGTGGAGAGGACCAGAAACAAAAGGCTGCGGAGACAAGCCTGCTGTTTTAAAAATGGAAGTGCCAAAAATGGCTACTCATATAATTCTGCCTGTGCAATTTCTTTTAAAAACTATACCTGGGTATCATATGCAYTGTGAAAGCAGAGAAATCTTTCCTAGGAGACTTTGGTCTTCTCTGTGAAAAGGGACCTTCTGTTACCCGAAGAGACTAGGGAAAGGAGATTTCTGTAGCTACAACTGTTTCACAAAATAAAACAGAACAGAGGCTGTTCTCCAGCACGTACATTTATACAACTGAATTTCTTAGCCTTGTTCTSTGGCAGACTGGTAGCTTGCATGGGTCAAAACTGTGCAGAAAGTCATGGAGCAAGATATTATGCTTATGCTTAGGCTGTGGTTCTATGCTCTCTTAGCACTGATGAGAGAAGTCACATCATGGATCTTATTCAGGTAGTTTACTCAGGAATCTCAGACTTAACTCCCTGCTACAGGCATCTWAATTTCAAAAGAACAGTTCAGTGTTTAAAAGACCAGAGAACAAATCAGTGGGGGCCACATCTAGCCTCCACAGGGAGACTGCTTGCAGTTTGGCTCCCACTTCTCTCTGTTCCCAACTCCACACATGATCTGAAGGTCTCATTAGTCCTTATACAACATTCACCTTCTCCTAGGCAGCAAGGTAGACAATCTCATAAGCCTTGTAAGTCACTTTGTGTCATAACTGCAGTAATCTCCAACAGCAGCAAGATAGGAAAAACAGTTTATAATTTTGGGCTATAATATTCCTGGGCTTTAAAACTCACAGATCTTTCTTATTATGCCAAATGGAAACACTTAATTAGACTATTGATTGCCTGGGTTTCCTGTATGATCTTTCTTCTAATGAAATTTACTTAAAACTGCTTACAGAAGTACCAGAGACTGTATTTACATTTGGTATGTGTGAGTAATAGAAAGAATAAAAGAGACCAGCCCTCAAGTCTGTCTTTCTCAATGAATCACAAAAGCCAGCATGATCTGGTAAATCACTGTTTCCGTGAAGTCTCCTTTTGTGTCCTTCATTATTTGTGTGTTTTGCACCAGACTTCTATTTACTCAGCAGCACACAAAGCTGAGCAGCAGACAGAAGTGCTCACTGAATTATTAACCTACAAGGAAGATGTTAAGTTGCATGGAGATTACACTGAAGTCGTTCCATGAGCCACAAGAAATATGACTGGTAATTTCATCCAGGTTGGCAGGCGCACACATCCAAAGCAAAACTACACTATGGTGAATACCATTACAAACCAAGCCCTGAGCAGGTTCAGAAGCTGAACATTGCTACTGCGACTGCCAAAGCCTACTTATGAGCGGCTTTATTCCCTGAAGTCCATACATTTTTATGAAAGAAGGAGAAAAGGTAAACTAACCTTGGCTAAACTATGGATAATGCTGTGTATTTGGTCTTCATCTCAACATCTTAAACTCCTGAGAGACTTCCCAAGAAAAGGTTAGGTTCTAAAGAAAAAAATAATGCATAAAAGATTAAAGCTCTTCAAGTCTGAGTTCTGAATAAGAGAGGCCAAAASCTAGTGAGACTGGAGCACTTGCAAAGCCAGCAGCACAGAGCTCGCGTTCCCTCTACTGTACAGGAGCTGCCTTTTGACACTGTTTTCGGGAACTTGCCAGCTCATTTTCTAACTTGTTTGTGAGACATCAACAACCTCAAATTACAGCAGTCTGAACAGTCCRGTAAATATTTACACAAACCTGCTGGTGATGGTTTGAGTTGACATGCGTTACCTTTTGTGTTGGGGAGAGCCTATATTTACAGCCAACCAACTAATGAACACGAGCCCGGCCATGGTTTAATACAGATGGTTCTTTCAGTGTTTGCGGCTTTCAAGTTACAGGGAGCAAAATTTCAATAGCCTTCGTTAGAAGGCTCCGTTTCAGCTCTCTCCGTTTTGTTTACACCCGATCTGTCTTTGTGCAGTAAATGGTTGACTAACATTCAGCTGTTTGCATCCAGCGATGTGTTTGTGTAGGACGGGGTTGTTTCTTGTCTTTTTTTTTCTGACACTGATGGTTTCTATTTTGAGTTTACAATAAAGGCAATTTTTGTAATGCAGATTTATTTTCTTTTGAGTGACATTTCTGCAGGCTGTCTCTCCCAGYGAGCCAGCAAGGCAGGAGTCTGATGTGGAGGGAGCACGAAGAGCTGCACACAGCACAACAACAGAAGTTGAGTGGGTCACTGGGCAAGGGCTGCAGGCACCCCATGGAGGGCAGGAAGCCCCGCTCTGGCTGCCCCTCGGACCAGCCCCACATCCTTTCTCATGGTCACCTTTTAGAGAAACCCATTTCATTGCCTTCCAGGACTCACTGACAGTGCTGGCTGGATGCCAGATAGCCGTAAAGAAGATGACTAAGGAGCTGCTGTTTATGCTACCACTAGCTATTGTAACACTACATTTTTTTATTATTATTATTGTTAGTAGCCATCAGCTAAATCATTCAGACTACATTTTTTTTTGTAGATCAACATCAAATACAGATCTTAGATAAATGAAATGGAARTCTAGGGGGTGCAAAGAAAATAATGATTGAAATTTAAACTCTAATTGCAACAATTAAGTTTCATTGGTTGGCTGTGGTGGAAAGCCAGAAAACTTTTGTCTGTACTGACATATACCTATGAAATTYCAGGTTATAAAAAGCCCACTGAATCAACCTGTACTCAGAGAGTGAGCACTGGCCAGTAGCAAGGATTTGACAAATTACATGTGGTAGAGATAAACTAATTTCAGAATAGATCACACAATGCCACTTCAATAAACTTAAAACACTTGGAAGAACCCATAAAATGACTCCTTTAGAAAAAAAAATCAAGTGAGGAATCCTGTGACAGAGTAGCCTTATAAAAATGTGTTGTATCATGAAGGGACATTATGTGATAACAGAATTGAATGTTGCAGRCAAAGGTTTCCCTTCGTCTGCAAGACAAGAGTCAGTCACTAAATCTTAAAAATCACACAGAGGCCTTGCTTGGCAACAGGTCAGATGAAGCTTAGGACATCTTTTTCTTTCAAATATCTCTTCTGGGACAGTATAAAGGTGTCAAAGTCCCAAAGATAGAGGACTTAGCCCTTGCAAGTTAARGCCCAGAGGTCCCCTCACAAGTCTCATGAAAAACAAATGAACAAACTAAATCTCCAATAAATTAATAGCTGGGACAGGTCTGTTAAAGCATATATCTGATCTGGAATCGTTAATGGAAAAGATCATCTTCCCTGCAAGAGAAGAAATGGCTGATTTTCCTCAAATGGGTGGATGTTTTTTCCCTCCACAATGACAAGCTCTTCACACTGAAAATGTCACCTTTTCATTGTTATCACTGATGGGAGCATTTTGTATTCCCAGTAATGGAACTATAGGGTCCTATAGTATCAGAAACTCCTTCCTTTTGAGGAAAAAAATACAGTAAAGCCTTAAAGAAGCTGGGATAGGAACTGGATTTTAATTCACCTTTTTWTTTCTTGATCTGATAAAGGTCAAATTTATTTTCTTTATGATCCCATGTTGGATCAGATTCAGGTATCTATAGTGAACTTTTTACACCATCAAATCTCTTTTTAGGAGTAATATATTCCATGATGCTTATTTAGTATGAGCATTATGGATCACAGAAGAAGTGTCATTTAATTATATTTCCAGTAAAGAAAAGCAGCAGAACAGGTGGGTAATCTTTGAACAAAACATTTATTACCAGAAACACACAATTTCTGAAGACCTTAACTGTTCACAGATTAACACCATCATTGACAAATATTCTAGACATTCTAGATAAACACTTGAGGCAGCTCTTGAAATCAGATTTTAATGAATTTTTGGGAATTTAAGAATTTAGTAAATTCATAAAAGGAAAAGAGACTGCTTAAAACAAAATATTTCCAAATGTTGCAAGGAAATGATGAGGTTCAAATGAAGTCAAATTACTTTTTCCCAGATTTGCTTGCTCACATATTTCCAGTTTCATGGTTTCATTTACTTTGRTTAGGAAACACCAGAGCTTAAGAGCTCTCATGGGATAAGAAACCTTTCTCTGGGCCAGATCTACCATGCCTGTGTTTGTCTATGAATGAGACTGCTTATTTCACTTCTCCCTCTTTCTTTTCTATGTTATTTTTTCTGCCTCAGTTACAGATAATTTATCTTTGTGTACATCTCCATGACACCTGCCAAACTCTCCCCCTAGACTCTGGTTACTCTACAAAAATAATAATAATTCAATAATGCATGAGAATGACATCTCTCTGAAAAGAGTCTAAATTACCTATGCCTGCTTCAGTTTGACAAAAGAAGTTTATTTCTGACTTTAGAAGGGTGATAAAGTGTTTACTCATAAAGTCTGGGACTAAAACTGGGACATACTAGAGGAAGGCTTCAAAATGTTTTCAAAGGTTGTATCCAGTATTCACATCTACATCATCAGAGGAATGACATAGAGATGTGCTGACAGAAGAGCAGGACTCTGGCAGGACTGCACTAGAAGATGCATCTTTCAGTCACAGTTGGTTTTCCCCTTTGGTTGATGGTGTAAGTGAATGAGAACTTCCCACTGTGTTTACTTTACTCAGATTTTGCTTTTCTGAAGAAACGTCCCACTTTGTGAAATATCTAACTTCCCAGACTTCTACTGACTCTACTGCTCTGTTTCTGTCAGAGAGGATATCTACTCGCTCCATGTGAGACAACATCCATAGATTGCTCATTCACCACCTAGGTAGGCTAAGGCTTGTGCTAGAGGTATGAACCTGAGTGTTCATCCATACCAAATTCAGGCACATTGCTCAAAACTACTTTTGAAAATGAAAATCCATCTCAGCCTTTGGTAAGACACACATATTAGTAGGCAGGCCCTTCCTGGCATGAGAATAAGCAGAAATTTCCTAATTTTGGATCAAGGAATTCCAAGAAAAGACTTCATTTTAATGACATTGGAATCAATGTACTAGTTCTTCTTCATGTTCTTCTAGTTCACTAGTTCTAGTTCACTAGTTCTTCTGAGATGTCAGAAGAACTTTTGTCTTTATGCCAAATGTCATAAAGAAGAAAATGCGACTTCAAAGTCCTGGGCAAGAACCAACATCAACTAGCATAGGTCTGCTATGGAACCCAGTAACTACTTCCCATTCTCAATGCTGCTATGTAAGGACCACTACCTGACCATGCTGCATTGAGGCTACTGCATTAGCCAGGTCTGGAAGAAGTGGGAAGCAAAGCAGAGCTTAAGGCAGCCTTGGAAGTRCTAAGGGCGGGGGGACCTGATCAGTGTGTAAAAATACCTCAAGGRAGGCAGTGAGGAGGAGGGGGGCAGCCTCTTTTCAGTGGTTGTCAGCAATAGGACTAGAGGAAACGGCCACAAGCTGAGGCACCAAAAGTTCCAYAGGAACTTAAGGAAACGTTTCTTCACTGTGAGGGTGACAGAGCCCTGGAACAGGCTGCCCAGGGAGATTGAGGAGTCTCCTTCTTTGGAGATCTTAAAACCCACTTGGACGCAGCCCTGTGCCACATGCTCTAGGTGACCCTGCGTGAGCAGGAGGGTTGGACTAGATGACCTCTGAGGTCCCTTCCAACCTTAAGCATTCTATGATTCTATGATTCTATGATTCTATGATTCTATGATTCTGTGATTCTACTCTGGTGCCAGGCCAACGTTCTGCCTGGTACATGCTATAGAAAGTGCATAGATTTTTTTACCAAAAGTCAAACTTACAAATAGAATTAAATAGCTATATAGTGTTACCATCACACCTTCTTCTGCATATAATTAATTGACCAGTATATTATAAACCTGTGGAGAAATCTAGGAGGTGAAAATTATGCTCACAGCATAAAAAAATAACTCAGTTGTAATATATTGACACAAAGATAAAAATTCATGTAAGGATAAAGCAGAATCTTAAAACACATGATGTGAATGAGCAAAATCASTCAAAAATAAAGGATACTTTGGGATTCATTTTCATTCCTTTATATAATCCCTTTCTATAGAATTTAGACAGAACTACCTCAAATATTTTACCAATTCTTCAGTTTATCTTCATCATCAYGTACAAAACAAGCCTCTGAAGAGTGAACATACTGAAACACAATGATGACAATTCTGCTTTGGCTGAGGTGGAAYGGACATGCCTGGCCCAGATGGCTTCAAAAAGAAGAATACGTTCTGACTAAGGAGCAATGGGAACATTTTCCAAGGACATTCGGATGTCTTTTATAGATTTATAAGGCAGATGCTGCTCCTGAGAAACATCTGCCTCCCAGACCCATTTTTTTCTATACTCAGTCATACAGTAAGGATTAAACTTCTGTGAAATAGTGACGCGCTTATGTGTTCATGCACACTGTAAGTTTTACCACCCTCACAATCAACAGTACCATTAATGAAGAGAAGGAATAGAGGCATCTCACCCACAGAAGGCCAGGAATGGGGAGATGCTAGTAAAGAGTGAGACTGAGGGGACAGAACTCCCTCATCTTGTTAATTGTACATGGGGTCCATCTATTGACAGAGAGAGACAATTTTAAATTCTCTCCCACTCCAGCACAATTACTGTTTATTTTCTTGTGATGTCCCTCTTCTGTGGATAAGTGATGAGGTAAAAGAACTAAAATACTGAGTCCACATGTAATCCAATAGGACTGTSTCCTTAATTTCAGTTTAGGTAGAAGCACAGTGGCATAGGCAAGCAGTGGGAGACACAACCTGACAAGGTTTGGGTCTTAGACACTCAAGATTCAAAAGAGCAGAAAGTTAACAGACTCAAGAGATGGGACTAGGGGTAACAAGTTGTTGAATCTCCTTCTCTGGAGATCTTCCAAACCTGCCTGAACGTGAGCCTGTGCCACATGCTCTGGGTGTCCCTGCTTGAGCAGGGGKGTTGCACTAGATGATCTATAGAGGTCCCTTCCCACTTCAACTATTCTATGATTCTGTGTGATTTTGTGATAGCACTTCTCAAGATTACACAGACTGCACCTAAGCTGGGCTGTGAATGCTCTAGAGCCTCTAGCCTTTCAGAAAAGGACAAGCAACCTTCTCAGAGTGCCACTAGACTAGATACTGAAATGTGTTAGGTATGAAATACTACCGCAGAACAGGGGAAAGAAGCTTATTGCGTCGCAGCAAGCACCATGCACATTGTCATTAGATCACTGCCAGCATTAAGGTTATCATCCCGGCATGGTTTCTCCAAGGCTGCTTGGCACAGTGTCCTGGAAGGAATCTCAAAGCCACCATGCAAAGCCAATTATTACTCTACCTGTATAGATAATTAACTCCTGGATAGCACAGTACATCTGAGCTGCTCAAAGCAGATAAATGTTGTGGTCTCTACTTTCCTTGGGCACATCAAATCTTTATTGTCTGTGAGATGAAGTTACAGTGTAAAGCATGTGGGTTACTATGGGTCCAGAAAACCAGCAGAATTAGTGTACGTGCAGGTCAGAGCCACAGGCAGAGCTGAAATTCTCCCTTGTTCTGCCCAAAATAGCTCACAGCCAGTGATGGAAAAAACAAGACTCAGGTCCTCCTTGGTCAGAGGGGCAATGTTGTTGGGGCATTGGGCAATGTTGTAGGAATATCTACCCTTCCAGATGGCCTCCATGACCTCCTGCTCCATGCCCATCAKCTGCTTCTTATCCCTGGGGGTTCTGTCTGCAGCCCATCATGGGGAATGCATGAGACTGGCCAACAGTGCCAGAGCATCACAGGGCCCTGCGCACGCAGAAACACTTGAGTTATGGGACACAAACCAAGTCACAAAGATGTGTGCAAGGTCACAGAGCAGATCATTTTGGAAGCTGGGAAAAAGAGTTCCCAGCCTGCCCACCAAAGCACGCTACCTTCCCATTTGTGTGCTTCAGCTGGAGAAAGCAGAACTCACAGGGCCTGTTACTTGCAGGGTGGCGTGCAGCAGCCTTTCATCTCTAAAACGTGGCTTCTCTCATTGCAACTGCTGAGAAGTTACTGGGAACTAAGACTTTGTGATGACAGCTTCCTGTGGACACTTGTCAGGCACAAGCACATTGCTGTGTATTTATGGGCATGASTGTGGGTCTCTGCTAAGGAAGGACCCAAGACTGCCAGGGCAGGGAAGCTAAGTGCTTTGGCACAGCCGATCAGAGACACTGGAATAGCATATGTCAGTGCCCAGCTTCTGCCTGGCTCTGGCAATTTGGAGGCCTCTGACAATCTGAACATTAGACATGCTCACAGAAATACTTTTACCCATGGATTTCAAATAGACTGGGAGTGATGATTCTCTTAAAAGAAAAAAGTGCTGTAAATATAATAGTCTTTCTGTTGTGTCACACAGAAAAACATGCAAGCATCTGTATTCAATCTGCACATCAGCCTGACAGATTGATTAAAAAAAAAACACTCTAAAATGAATACCATTKCAATTCCTAAAGAATATTCATATGATCAAAGAGTGAATGTTTAAGTCAAGTGCAGAGATCAAATATTACCGAATTCTAGTGTATAACTGACATCTTGGGATGGTCCAGTTTTATTTCTCCAAGAAAAACTTTGTCCTTTTCCCAGGCCAAGCAGCAGAAAATGATGTGCAACTGCTGTCAGCGCTTCTTTGCTCAGTAAGGGAGAAAATTGAGCTGTTTAATCAGGTCTCAGGCACTGAGTTCATTCCCATTTCTGCCTTGTGAGTTCACATATTCAAGCTGGCTCTAAGGCTGTCAGCCCTCTTCATGCTTTGCCAGTGAGGATGTCCTCTCGTGATGCAGTGCAATGGCATTTTGTGTCCTACTGTCTTCAGAGGGACATTCCTCAGAATAAGACATAGTTCTACAGAAGAACAAATTGATGACTTTGTCATGAACACCAATATTTACTGCTTCTAAAAGAAAGATATACTAATACTTCCAAATACTCTAGGGATATTCCAATTGCTCTGGAGGTATTTTTTTCCAAGGTGGCTGTTGCCTCTTTGCTATCTCTTTCTGAAAGTTCATTTTAAAATCTGTATATATACATATGGGGGCTCCAACTAGCAACATATTCTTGTAAATCTTGGCAGTAGTTCGTGATAGCTCCTTATGGAAAGTGACACAGGTTTCTTCCCAGAAAGTTATTTCTTCCTTCTCCCACAAGACTTCCAGCTTTCCTCTCTGACGTACTACTGATCCTCGTATATATCATATTTTCAATGAAATCTATTTTTTACCCTACAAATTACAAGGAAACTCTAACTGAAAAAAAAAAAAAGAAAAAAAAAAAGTGGTGTTAAAAGTGGAGGGTCGTGGTGAGAGGAGGCACTGTGGCCACCTGTGGTGGTTGCTTGGTAGATGCTAAGGAAGCACAGAAAGTCTAGGGATACTGAGCTTCATAGCTGAAGCTTACTTTGCTTCCTATACAAGTCTTTTTTACTTATTTATTTTCTTTTTTGTTTCTTTTTGAGTTGGGAAAGGAGCTGAGGTGCCCTTGCAGTTTTTGCTGAAGCTGACATACGCAAATCAACAAAGTCTGTTTCTTTTACGTTTTCATTTCTCACCACAAAATCTCCATCCTCTCTTGCCCAACACAGTTGATTCACAGGCATTTCCTAGATTAAGACCATTACCAAGGACTTGGCCTCAAAGCATGTCTCAGGTCAGTTATTATCAATCTTTTCTCCTTTCAGTCTCATTGCCCCTTAAACAACAGCTGCTGATACCTCAGGTGTTTCCAATGTAAAGTCCTTGAGCAGGATGAATTCTTTCTTTTTTTTTTGCACAGCACTATGCCATAAAAAGTCAGGACTGCCTGCAGTGACTGTCTGCAATGCAACACAAATAGTGGAGGTTTAATTATCACAGCAACACGGCACATTTTGCTCTGAGCATTTAGTATCTCAGGTCTGGTGTTGTGGTGTCCAGCAAGCAGCTCAGAGCTGCATGCAAAGCCATTAATCTAACTCCTGATGAAGACAACAGGATTGTTGCCATAGATGACAGGGGCGGGAGCCGGAACTTGCTGAGTCCAGGGGATTCCCTTCCTTTCCTGGATCTCCCTCCCCTCTTCTATCAAGGCAAGAGAAGTGCATTTTTATGAATTGGAAAAGTCCCAGAACAGCCCGTTCTGCAGCTCTCCTGCTGTCCTTGTGGCTCAGCATACCGTGCAGAGCAGGAAGAGGTCATGGAGGGGAGGGTGCCATAGGCTGCTGACATACAAAACACAGCAAATTTCCATCCGCACTGGACTCGCAGAAAGGAACTGCCTGAAACAGGAAGTTGGGCAATGGGTGGAAACGCACTTCTCCCCCCTCAAAATTTCTGAATTAGGACTGCTTTTTGTTGTTACTGATTGTTTGCTTTTTAGCTTTTCTTTTTCTCCCTGCTCTCTCCTAGGCACCTCTTCCTCTGCAGTGATGAAATAACAAGGAGTGTGGGAACATTGAAGCCACCAGAACAGGCTTAATTTTGAAAAAATCAGTCATTCCCACCCTGGAGGATGCAGAGAGCAGGGAGCTGAGCCTTTGGTGCCTGCTCTTCCTATAACAGAGCTGCTGTTCCCACACATACAAAAGCTACTTTTACTAGGTACAGTCAAGCCACACTGCTTTTAATGATTACAGTGAGCTGTTTCATGACGACATCAAATATATGTCTACCATCTGCCCTGGAACAAAAGCAATATCCTTCCCAAGTATCTGCAGGAGTAGGGACAGGAAAGAGGCTCATCAAAGCTGTAGAAACCCCCACTCAAATCCCTATGCTGCAGGGTCCCACGCAATTTTTTTTTTTTCTTAAATCATTCCTGAACATAAAAAAGGGTGAATTTATACCTGGACTTTCCAGTACTACCATGAGCATTAGAAATGACCACAAGCATGCAAAACAAGACTCCCTCTTCTTCCCCAACATTACCACAATTGCTGTGTCTCACAGCTACACAGCTAGGGGAATTTCACATTGCCATGTATTTTACAGAAGAGCAAAGGCAAGAGGTTGGAAGGGTGAAAACAAAAGTTAAACCTTCTTGGAAGTTGTGATATGCTAGAAACCTCTTCCCTGAGGTGCCAGGGGATCCCACTCGAGCAGAGAAGGGGAATAGGAAAGTAGCAGGGGCAACTTCTTTCAAAAGCTTCAGCTGGGAGGATTTGAAACTGAACACAAACCGTATCTCTCCCAGAATCTCTGCAAACTTCTTCTAGCCTCTCTGGACCTCAGTCCCTGCACTCCAAAATATCCAGAGTGAAGAACTGAGTTTTCCTGTAAAATGAGTCATGGGATGGTGCACAATAGGAAATGTGAACCAATGGGTCAGGAAGTGTTTAATGTAAAATAGGGGGAGGAGGAAAGCAGGGCAAAAGGCAACGGAAGGTAGGGGGAAAGCATCAAGAAGAACAGAGAAATATTGACTGAACCAGAGAGACAGAGAAGATCCTGAACAGGGTAATAACAGAGAGCACTGTGAGTGCAATGGGAGCTTTGAGGCAATGGGAGCAAGAGAATTGCCGGAGAACAGTCATAAAATGCTGTGAGGTCTAAGCACAAATACAGGGTGGACTAGGAATGGTTAGGTTAGTACCTACCCTAACAGGTCAGGGTACCTACCCAGGCAAGCAGGTCGGTCAGTTGGCAGGCAGGACAACCGGTCTGAACACGTAGAGGGTATCTAAGCACTACCTGTAACTAGGATGTATGTTTTCTTCTGAAAGTTTTTCAAACAGACATTGATGGTCACTGTCAAAAAAGGGGACCAGAAGCCTGAGTAACTGAATTCCTCTATATTCAGTAACAAAGATTAAAAATAAATAAATTAAAATAAAATGCAAACTTAACTCTGTTTTACTCTCTGCTTTAGCTAATTATTTGCATCAGTTCAAAATATGACACAGTTCCAACAATTGGGTCTAGTAGCATTTTAAGTGCCTGGCACCAGGCTTCTTTGAACCAGAACAGATGACAACCCCTGAGGTTGCACAGTGAAGGGTTAGAGGCCTCACTAATTCCCAAAACTATGTCTCAGGTGGAACGTTCCCCAGGAAGTGCCTGCATTCAACACAGAGACATTTCATGCAGCCAGTAAGACCCTTTAACAACCCTCAGCCCTGACAGCATGAGCAGTGAGCTGAGCATCGCGCCTTTCTGCTCAGCACAGAGCAGTGAGCTCCCCTCACTACTGCCTCATCCTCCTGAGCCACGTCTGCCACTTTAGTGCATGTGTGTGCTTCACCCACTTGATGTGTCCGGTTTCTGACAGCTAGAAATTCAGCCTGAGCAAATCAGCAGAGCTTTGCTGAAATCAATGGGTCTATGGAGCTATTCCAGCTCACCAAGGACATGGCCTCAAGAGTGTAAACTGCTGAGGGGAAGGGCTGTCTTTGTTCCGTATCTGTACCCTGATTAGTACACTTTGACCTGACCCCTGACTTGGTCTGTAAATGCAGTTGAAGTACAAATAAGTACGAATAATAGTGTTGTTGGATTGGTTATCAGCAGTTCACACAGGGATGCACAGAAGTCTTTCGGACTTTGCCCTTGTGCTTTAAAACAAATGTGAGTCAAGCAGGGAGCACTAATAACTACAGTGCAACTGCTACTGTGTTAATGTACAGGACAGCAAGGTAGTCACAGTCATTATGGCACAATCACTGTACAAAATCAACCCTGCACATCTCAATTCTATGATGGGAACAAACAACAGAATAAAATAGCAGCTGTCCAAACAAAAATAATTTCAATCCAATGCAAACTTTCCAAATATCTTTTCTCATTTACAGTTTCCCCTAAAAGGGAAATTCAGGAATTCAAAAACTCACTTTTCTTGAATTTTGGCATATGATATGATCTGTGGGTTTATACTGTTAGGCCTAGATTTGTTGCACTCTTTTTTTACCTAGTTTGTGCCAATGTAGTCGCAATGACTCAAAGGGAGCTACTCTAGTAGAGACCTTGTCCTTCTGGACTGCCTGAGCTGGCATGTGATAGTGAATTGACCCTCCTGCTTGTGGTATTAGCCTTTACACCAGGAAATTTCAACTCACCTCCACTTGTTTCAGCTGCATCACTAGAAGCCATTTCCTGGTTCCCTTCAGGGCTGTAATCTGCTTCCCAGCAAATCTGCAAATCTGCATTCAGACCCAAAGGACAATTTGCAGACCTTTTTTACCAAGACCTGCATCGTGATCTCACCACTGTTAGGAGAGTATAGGCTTTTTGCAGGGCCAAAACAGACAAAAAGGAGGAAAATGCTCTAGAAGAAGTGAATTTAGTGAATAAATCTTGGATGTAGTTCCGTATTGTGCACAGAATGAAGGTATTTGACACTGGGAGTTGTTGTTCAAACCCCTCTCTAATTTCTTTACAACTACGTGACGTAGTCTGATGAGTCTTTCATGTTAAACACCAGTCCAGGGGCTTTCATTTAGTAGCTTTTCTTTCCCACTCATAGTTCTCTCTCATCTCTGCAGCTTTTCACTGTGCAGTGCCAGATCCACAAAGATCTTACTATAAAAGGGCCCCCCAGCCTCTATCTTGCATCTCATGACATCATGATTCAAATGTTACAGCACTGCAACACAAATGTAACATCAATGTACATCCCATAACAGACCTTAATCCATCCCAGATTTGGTTCAGTGCTCACTTGCTCAGATCTCCTTGGACCACACATCATGTGCCACTGTTTGTATTCAAGATAAACTAAGCATCAGCGTGGAAGTCTAATCAGAACAACAGAAATATGGTCACATCAAGAAGATCTAACAGGAAGCCACTTTGTATCTTTCCAGAAGACTTCACAATAAATGCATTTTTTACTCACAGTATCTACCTCCTAGATGCTCGAGCTCAGTTGGGAAACTCCTTATACCCAAAGTCAGTTCTCCTGCAGACCAGCATCCCCATGATGTGCTGTACAGGAGTCACTAACTGGGATTGTGCGATTGCACCAAGTGGCCAGGTTATGTTGCGAATCTTAGCAGCTCTCACAGACATAGCATGAGGTGCCCCCATTGCTGCAGTAGTGAAATCCTATGCTTGGAAAAGCCAGGGATATGCTATGAGTGTGGGTCCATGAGTGTGGGTCCCTGCTGAACAGTGTGGTAGGCACCTTCAGACCCTTAGCATCACCTTCCAAACAGATGTCGTGGCCCTTCACACATTTATCTACCAGCTGAAGCCCCCTGCCAAGTTGTGCAAGTTCCTAAATAATGCAGTTCTTTTGACATGAGCGTTTGACCTGACAGTCATTCCCAGGCAAACCATTTCTTGTCTTTTTGCTCTATGTTAATTATAAAGAAAGCAATTACACTCAGAGCATCCATCTCTGGCTTCTTGTGTGCTTTCCACTTTATAGAGAGATAAACCAATTCTGTGCAAAATATTACAAAGACAAGACTAGCATGAGGTCTATATTAATATTTAAATCATTGAGCAAGGAAATAAAATACACAAAAAAAACCCCACCACCAACAAACCCTCTAAACCATCTTGCTCACAGCTGCTGTAGAAGCCATTCAGCAGAGTTGGAAAGCTTCCTCCCATCCTCATATTGATCCCTGGAAATGTTCCATGCTCATGACATTCAGTTTTGAAAAGGGTAAATGCTTTGAAAATACAATAGGCTGAATATTTTTTCTTTCTTTTATTTTTTCCCCTTTTGGGCTAAATGGAATTTGACAGATGGCTTTTTTAATTAAACAATTAAATCCACATTATAGTTATATGTTGCAATTTATGGTTATATAAGCCTTGCGTTTTTTACTCAGGCAATAGACAATATTACTGAAATAAATTTAAGACAACCATATTATTTTCCTGTGGCTTTGACATGACACTGTATGTGGTTTGCTCCTTCTAGTGTTTAATCAACAACATGCTGAAACAGAGAGGTTTATATTATTGTTATGAATAAAAAGGAGTTATGTTGTGTAAATACAGTCTAGAGACCCAAATTTTCTTGTGTTAGTTGCTTGAAAACTGCACACTTGCATAGCTTCTTGTCTCAAAACATTGTGCATATGACCCCATAGGTCCAGGAAGCTTTGGGGCAAACATGGGTTTGCTAATCATGGTTTTGCAAACATCATGCAAACTGACTGTTTTGTATATTTTTGACACACAACTGGATAAAATTAACCAAATTTATCTGATGTCAGCTTTTGGCAAAATAACAACATGTTATGCTAAGCTTAGTTATCTGTGTGGTAAACTTATTGTCTGGGTTTAAACATTAGGTCCACTTGCAAACAATGCATTAGCAAGATCAAAAAAAGGAATATTAGTTTGGGGATAGAATTTTGTGGGCAAAGAATTTTATTTTTATAAAAAGTCACAACATATGTCGATGTGTCAGTTATGTGCCCTTGCCCAAGACTGTGAATAAGGAGACTCTCCCACTGTACTAGCACTAAGGGCTGAAGAAAGTGTTTATGCGTCATTAGAAGCATCTGAAATATCATTCAACAACAGCATTTGGGCTTGCCAAATGTTGGTTTGTGTATGCAATTGCCTATGGAGGGCAAAAAGAGTCAAATGTTTATGCTTAATTCCACTTGCTGGTTATCTTTTACTTTGTGCATTGTCTTGTCTGTTACATTCATTACCTCTGCTTTTCAGCTTTATGTCATATTACCTGTGATTTCTTAGAGGAAAATAAATTCCTAACCTGTTGAGGGTGGAAGTCTTGCTTTTTAGGGTTTATTTTTACAATGCCCTATCTTACTAGTGAAAGCATTAATTTGACCGATTCAGTCACGCAGGTATAGAAATTTCAGTTTCCTTGTCCTTCACACATTCCTAGCGTTAAAGGCAGGTTCACAGAATCACAGAATGGCTGAGGTTGGAAGGGACCGTTAGAGATCATCTAGTCCAAATCCCCTGCTCCAGTAGGGATACCCAAAGCACATGGCACAGGGTCACATCCAGGTGGGTTTGGAAGATCTCCAGAGAAGGAGACTCCTCTGGGCAGCCCAGGACTCCACAACTCCCCTGGATTCTGTCATCCTCACAGTAAAGAAGTTCTTCCTCATATGGAGATGGAACTTCCTGTGTTTCAACTTAGGCCCACTTCCCCTTGTCCTGTCACTGGCCACCAATGAAAAGAGCTTGGCCCCTTCCTCCCCACATTCTCCCTTCACGTACTTACACATGTTAATGAGACCCCCTCTCAACCTTCTCTTCTCCAGAGAAAACAGGCCCAGTTCACTCAGTCTCTCCTCAGCTGTTCTCTTAATCATCTTTGTTGTCCTCCGCTGGACCTTTTCCAGAAGCTCCAAGTCCCTCAAGGTACATCAACAGTGTGAGGAACTCTCTCACCACAATACGCGCACACACATACACACACACATACACACACATACACACACACACACACACACACACACACACACACACACACACACACACACACAATATTTCAGTCTAAAATAATTCAATCTAAAGTATTTAGGGAGGACCCTCTACCATGACATATACTGTGGGTTGAGCTCAAGTGAGACCAAGGCCATTTAGCACACTGTGAGTGCTGTGTTGCTTTTGGTGTTGTTCATACCTCTCCCAGCAACACAAGCAGAGCACTTCACCAGCGTGTGATTCAGTCTGAGCAAAAGCAGACTGACCTAGAAACCAAAATGGTCTCTTTATTGTTGTTGCTCAAAGTGAAGTATCTCTGATACACAGGCTTTGAAAAAGCCCCTGTACAGATATACATATGAAATACATATGTGAAAATATATATATTATTCTTTTCAGTGTTTTAAAGTTTCTCACCATACATAGTTTCACTTTCTTCATCCTCGCTTTAGCAGTCAGACTGCTAGGCTTTCCAAAATTGTGTCTAGACAAAGCTGGACTTTAACAGATACGTAAATAATTGTGATACTGGTCGACCAATTTAAAAACTGACATTTGGTCCTGTGTAAAAATTTAAAATTTCAATTTTCTGAAAAAATTAAAGGAAACAAGATAAATGTCTTTTATGTTATAGGCAATCAATATAACCCACTGAATGTTCAGTCTAGACAAATTTTAAAAGAAAGCACTGTTTCAACCTGAAAATTCAAATGTTTCCCTTTTTCAGGGAAATTTTGTTTGAAAAAAGACACATGCAGATTAGTGGGAACTCAAATTCCTTGATTATTCCAGTCTACACCCCCTAGTACCATTATCTCCACACTATATTTTTATCTTCTGAACTGTTTTGTCACCTCTTGCTCTTAACTATGTGATTCACGCTCGTGAATGTGTTTCCTTCTGGTTGCATGATCAGAGTGGAAATACACACACGTGCTTTGCTGTTACTAGCTCCCCAGCTCTGTAATTTACGGCTCAGATCCATCCTCCTGATTTCCATGGTCACTCTCCTACAAGGGTGGACAGGGCATATCTCCTTTCCACCACCATCTCAGTTCACTGCGCCCTTCAAACGTTGCCTTCCTCAACCATCACAGAAATCACCTATCACAAGATGCCTTCTGAACTCTTCCTTCTCTTCCCTCCTTTCTTATAAAGCAGGATTTTTCCCCTCTCTCCGTTTTTTCCTCAATCTCACACCGGCTCTGGGCATGTATCCCCATAACCACTGGGAAGGCAAGGTCTCACACAGCAGAGCTGTCCGCATCCATAGGCTGCAGGTGCTGCCCAGGGAGGCAGGTACCCATGCGGGATTCCTGCACAGCCCTTAGGGTTTTGCTTGTTCTCCTCTGGTCCATTTGTCTGAGAAAAGGGCCATCTGTGAATTTTGGCACGTACCGAGTTCAGGCCTTGATTCCTTTCTGCATGGAGGTTTTTATCTAACTCAGTGCAATAAATAACTGTCAGATTAAGTCTGGCCATGCAAACGTTACTGTACTCGCATTGTGAAAGCCGCCTTTCATGTGGGTGTCCGCTGAAATAAGGCAACCGTTCCCTGGCCCTCAGCTACGCTCAGCCCTGCTCTAATCATCCTGTTTCGGATGTGCAGCTTGCTGTGAGAGACAAACGACAGGAGCCATTAAACTGGGTCTCGTTGTGAGTGTGCTCAGTGGTAAATACCGTAATGGGCATTACATTGCCGCAGAGCTGAGCGAGGACAGCGGCCTTTTGATGGCCGCACGAAGCCAGCACCTGTAGCTCAAGCTGGGCCGCCCCACAAGAGCGCTCGCCAAGCAACACAAGTAGGCAAGCCCGGAGGCCGGCACTTGGGCTCTCTGCCACCACGGGAGCGATGGCCACAGAGCCCGTCAGCCCAGGGCTGGAACAGGCCCGCAGTTCATGGCGCTGAGTCACGGCGCAGCTGGCTGGCAAAAGCCGGGAGCGAAACGCAGCCGCCCTTGTTCCCCACAGCGTATCCATCACCACCTCAAGAAGGCTTGGCCAGGACACATGGCTCGTGCAGCAGAGCCAGGCAGACCACCACGGCTAAATCACATTTTGTGCTCCCGCCACTGCCCACGTGAGTGCAACCAGGTCAGCGTTTGGCGTTGTGTGCAGGGGGACCCCCCACACACTGCCAGAAACCAAGGTGCAAAGCTGTCTGAGAGACTGGGGCACGTTGTTTCCACTCAGTCCCTTCAAGCCAACCCTGAAAAGGCTGGTGTCTCTGAAAAGGAGCCTTTCTGTCCTGGCAAGGTATTAGCAGTGATTCTGAAGCAAGAATAAGTAAATGCTGGCAGGAGCTTTAAATTAAAAGTGATAATTGGAAGTGATGCAKCAGGATATGCATGCCACGTATCCACTGACTGCTCCGCATGAACACACTGCAGCATTCCAGACTCGGTCAGCAAGAAAAATAAAGACTGAAATGCTTTTTATTCCCCACCTGCAGCTCCCTGCCTGAGATGCAGAAGCTGCCTGGGTGGCTAAGAGCCATCTGGGGCAGGCAGCCAAGGAGCACTGTGGCCTTGCTCCTGGCACCGCCACACACACCAGGCCACCTTCACTCTGGGCTGGGTGCACTGGTGCTGGGGGACTCCAGCAAAGGGGGCCAAGGGCCTGGAGCTCCACCAGCGCCACCACGACTGCAGCCAATTTGAGCAACATACAGTGCACATTCATGTGGGGTTAGTCATGGAGACTCTTGTATTTCATTTCAAGAAGTCCTTGGCCTTGGGCTGTCATGGGTATCAAGGTTGCTGCTGCCACAGCGATGGATAAATGGACAATCTGCATGATGGTGCCAAATCAGGAAATTAAAGAATGGAAGTCTAGTATCTATATAATTAAGGGAAATAAAATATAGGTTCATTTTTATAAAGGTCAGAGGTTTGCAATAATGCTTTCTCCACAGTGCCTGCATCGACCTTAGTAAGCATTCAATAAGGTTCAGAAAAGAAATAAATTAAATCATTTTTGTCCTGATTCAAATTGAACTGGTGTAAATCTGGAGAGGTGCTGCTGATCTCAGCATGTTTACTGCAAATTCATATTGCTGAAAATGAGGCCACAATCTGACGTGGTAAAGTCAACATTTTCTCATTCCTTAGTACAGAGCTATAACACAGTAGTCCATGGAGTTGCATTTGCACTGACCGCTACAGAAATTAACAGATTTTGTCAGAAGTCAGATTCTAACACCTACATTTATTTTCAGCAAATGCCAATCCATCCTTTGCCTAAGTGTTCTGTCAAAATTAATTTGATATTTAAAAAGCAACATACCCTTCTTGTTTAAAGAAGGCACTGTTTATGTACATAGCAAAAGACAAAGCACATGCTTATGGAAACAGACGGATTGATATTAGGAGAGGATAATAGCAGGGATTAGAGTTGAAATTTATCAGAAATATTAATTAGATCAGTTACTGAACAAAAGGCTTCCAAATCTACCAATATGGGGAGTGTATGGTGCTAGTCACTGGCATTATGATATGATCACAGTCCTAGTACGGCATTAGGGCTTCACTGCATCAACACTCCAAACGTCTGAAGCCTCTTCAGAGGCTAATGAAAGGAGCTGCACAGTGATAAATAGCTTATGTGCTTGCAAGGTTACAGTTACCTCAAGGTCACCAGTGTTACTTCTCTCTTGGTATTGTTATGAAAGTCGATGCTACTRAAACTCAGTAATAGTAATTGCTAGGAAGCCTGGTAGCAAACAAAATGCACATTGGATGAGGCAGGATTAAAATTTAAATTTTACAAAACGTTTTCTGTGAATGCCATGGCAACAATATGCACRTGGAACTTGCCTTGAAACTCCGTAGCCAAACAAGTGTAAGTTTCGCACCAGGGGTAGAGCATTTCAGAGTCATTTTCTATCAGAGAAACTATACGGGTCTTGGGGGACTCCCAACCTACAACTAGTGGGTCAGGAGGCTGCCCTGCAGCCAGGGGCTTCTGGTCAGGCTCACAGTTTAAAGRTGAGCATGAGGTTAACAGCCAGAGCCAAAGGCTCCAGACCCTGAGATTTGCTGGGAGTGCAAGACGAGCAACACTAAAAGAATTGCAAGTAACTATAAATTGAAAATAGTTGACAATCTGAATGATGCTTGACACATGAATCTCAAACTAGGATGTTGCTTTCAGACATTTGTGCATCTATAACAAGGCAGAGGGCTGCATTCTGCATAAAACATGTTGGGTAGAAAATCTGATTAATTAAATAATGGTAATAGAGTATGAAATATTAAGGCATTTTTCAGCATATTTCAATTAGTGTTCATTGTTGATTAAATAGAAAGGCAGTACAAAAGCAACTGTATGGAATAAATCAAGCGAGTAGCCATAATTTTTGCACTGAAATGGACTACAATTTCCTTTTCCTGATCTGCTTACATTGTCTCTGCCAGTCGTTTGATGCAGTCACCATGTTTTATTGGTACTCATTGTTATTAAAATTGTATGACATCTAAAATCAGATGCTACGGATCAAAGCCTCATGTTCTCATCTTTTTCAAGATGAAAATCCTAATCACTTAAATCATATGATAATTTGGCTCTCCTTAAACACCTGGACAGAGAAGTTACTACTTAATTGCTGGAGATGTGGGTAACTGTTGTATGTGTCTGAAGCATGTGTTCTTGGCTATATGATCTGGGGGTAATTTAGGCAGGAAGTAGAGACAAAGTTAAACATGTTTTTTGTGTTATGCTCTGAACTATTAACTGATTTCCAGAACTGTTAGGGAGAAATCTTTTTTTTTTTGTTTGTTTGTTTTTTTCATTTTTTGCCCAACTGTCAATTACAAAGAGGATGGCTGGGAAGAACTTTGCCACACCTTGAGGTTGAAGGTACACCTACTTCTGTTCTGGCTTGGAGGGCTATGGGAATTGGAGGGTTTTGAGCACTGCAGCTCTTGAGCTAGGGGGACTTACACAAGCCCCATCAGGCTTCCTGTGCAATTTCTCTGACAGGGCCACCTGCCTTTGACAAAACCCCCACGAAAGGGTGATTGGTAATCAAGCCAGGGACAGAAGCATATAAGTAAAGGGAGGAGCCTCAGCTTAAGCAGTCTGACTACTGCTGAAGTCTAAACTCCAGCACCTTGTCTCATTCCTGCTGATGTACTTCAATGCCTTTTGACACAGCATCTTTGTTCAAAAACTATAAAGATTTCGCCAATTTTTTTCCAGCAAAGAAAGCAAAAAGTTCATTTTTTTCCTATATTAGAACAAGTGAAAAGATATTTTATTAACCATAGCTCATTTAAAATCTTCATATGCTATTTCTACCATTAAAAAAAGAATGCAGTGATAGATGACATTGCAGGAAAAAATATACATGCTCTTCAATACTCCTTCAAGAGTGCATGCTACTGACACCTGGATATTGCAGAAATCTCAGAAAGTGAATATTGTATGAATCAAATTAAATGAACTGCATTAAGTGGATATAGAGTAATAATTTTAAAAAGTAAGACTGTGAAGCTCAGCGCACGTCTATAGGTCAGTGCTTGTCATCAGGCTTTCAAGAACCTCACCATGCAGGRTTTCCCAGCGCAATGTCTTTTGTTTATATGTGAGAAAAGTGTGTTAAAAAAAAGCAAAAGACAAGTATAATGAATATTACAGTGCCTTTCAGTGGACACATAATATCAAAAATGTGATACTTAAAAAAATGTGATATTTAAAATTATTTACAAGGTAATAGCAGAATATGAGAAATGCATTTTTCTGTCAATGCTCATGAACCTATACTGATTAACATAATATCTAAGATTCACTATGGAGGTGCAGGTTTACCCCTGGGGATTAATAACCATTTGAGATGTGCTGATGGCTCAAGGTGCAGTCAAGGACCATTAACCCCAGCTTGTTATTAATCCCCAGAAAACGTCCTGTTCCAAGGTCATTATTGCTATTATAAGCTCTAAGTGAAAAATAACATAGGAATATGGATTTTTTTGTTGTAACTGATACAGACTCAATTGATGTGTGCAAACCATAACTCAGGAATTAAGAGCCTATTCTGCACAATTGTCTATGAGATGTGGTTGAATTGTTTCTCAAAATTTAATTTTACTTTTAATTAAATGCACATTTCAACTCTATTTCTGTACTACTGTGTTGCACAATTAAAAGAGGAATTTGCTAATTCCATATAATATCTAAAAAAATTCTTATAGTATTGAAGATGGTCTAGATTCTTTTTCAGTATTTTTTTACTGAAAAAAAGCTATTGAGAATTATTTAGTTTATTTCTTTTCAGACATCCACGTCTCAATTTAGATGTTCTTCTGTTTGCTTAGCATCCTATGGTACATGTAGCAGGAAGGATAGGGTATTCACAGCCTGCTAGCAAAATATACACCTCTTTAACAGGGAAGACTAATTTTAAGAAATGACGGATGTTTTTTTACAGGACAGGATATAGCAAACAAACAGAAAAATGTTTCAAAAACAACTACAAATATTAAAGAGGATGTGACAGATTCCGCAGTATTCTTAGAAGATTATCCCAAGGGAAAAGATGAAACTTATAACTGAACATATACTTGTGTTTGCATGTATATTTAATGTGGAAGAGATTTACTGTGCACATAAAAATAATCTTTTTTGGTAATGTCATTAGCAATTGCACAGCCCAGTTCAATTCTCATTCAATTTTTAGATAAATCAATATTTAAAACTCTTTCTCATGGAAGGAAAATTTGTCATTGATTCCTCCAATACATTTGTTTTTCTAAAATACGTTATATAATTTAAGTGTAAGGTTCTAATTTAGTTCTGTACTTTGCATGTCAAAGAGTTTTACTCCCTTTGGAAGATCAGGCTAGAAATCTAATGTTTACATTTGATATTTCATGGTTAATTTATTGTAAGAGAGGAGCTGAATCCTTACTTTGGATTGAGTGCATGTATCATTAGAATGCCTCAAAATGTTTCCAGAGTGAGAATTATATATTTATAATCAATGTCTGCCTGTTTTGCTTGCTTTGCTGTTTACATTTGAATTGCTAAAAGCAGCTGGAAAGAACACTTCAGAATCAAAAGCTTGTCTTTCCTGGGTTCTTCACTGCTCAATAAAACTATTTGCAGCAGTTCCTGTCAAATTAGAAGGAAACATCAAGACAGGAAACAAAGCTACTATTCAAGAGAGTTTACAGGTACGTCATTAATTCCTTCARTGATGGTGTGTGGGATGCACTTCAAAATTTTTCAAAGCCCAGAGGTCTGGAAGGATCTCCAATACATCTTAGGAGTAAAATTGGAATCAAAACAAAAATAAAAGATGAGAGAAATGGGCTGGCACCATGAAGTGGTTGTCACTGAGGACGAGCGCAGGAGTGACATTGGGAAAGGGAGTCACGGTGCCCATGGGCAGCCCCAGCAGCAAAGCTGTGGCAGATGGCTGGGCAGAACAAGTGGCCAAACTGGGGACACAAAGAAAGGGCTACAGCAGATCTCTCTCTGGGAGATGTCACAGCTGTGACGCTGTGTTTAATCATCGCCTTCCCCGTGGTGCCATGGGGCCACAGCTGGAGGAAGGATACTTGGAGGGAGATGTAGACAAACCGAAGGGACTCCAGAGAAACAGCAAAGTATGGATAAAAGGTCCAGGAAAAACAATCCACTGGATATCAAAAGAACTGAATATGTTTAGTCTAAATAGCAGTCTTCTGATATGCAAAAGGCTGTTTATAGCAAGCCATGATCTATTTTTTCCCCACTGCACCACAGCAGGAAAAGAGAATGCTGATTTAACTCACAACAAAGATTTAGACTTGGGGGTCAGTGATACTCTTCAGTGTTAAGTGTGCACTAAAGTACTTGGGCAGTTTCATAACCATAACCTCCTGCACTAGAGTCTTTCATGAACAATGTAAATAYATCATCTCTTACCAAGATCAACTTTCCTGAGGATTACTACCCAGGCAGGAGGGTGGACTATATGATATCTCCAGGACCTCTCCAGCTGTGTTTCACTGCTTCCCATGGCAGGGAATCCAAACTCTTCTTTACAAGAGAAACAAGGATGCCTGTATCAGTGTAAACTCATTGGACATACATTGTAATAAAATGAAAGACTGAGAATTAGCTATCACCTCATGCTTAAAAAAAAAAAAAAAAACAGAAAGATATAAAAAGATATGAGGGAGCTGCCTGACTTAGAAAGGAAAAATACTGTCCTTTCATGTATGCTTTTCCCTCCCATTTTGATTCCAGACAGTAGGCCTACATAAATAGTGTAGGTTAAATGACTGYAAATTCTTGTCAGTGGCAAAGGCCGTGCTACAAATCAGTCACATGCACACAGCTTTGCTCCTGTGACCATTCCCAGTTAAGAAAATACGATTTGATTCACAGCCTGGAGGTCTGACACAGAGAAAGAACAATTGTTTCTTGAAGATAAGTTTTAGTACAAAAGTTACTCAACTAACTTTGCAATTGTCAAAACAGTTTGGTCCATGTACACTGTTCGTAGACCTACAGGCTTGCTCTAAGAAGTTTTCTGTTTCACTTTCATATAGCCTTAAATATTATGTTTCTCATGGTTGCTGAATTGTGGATTGGTTGGTGATACTGCAGTTTAAACTTACACAATTAATAAGGCAACAGCAACAAAAATTCATCCATAGTAGTTGCCAGTAGTATTTACACAAGTGTCTCTTTCATGTAATGTAACTAATGGCCCCTCATTGCCCTCAGACAGTGCATCACTGCATCCAGCTCTGTCCTTAAAGTGTAGTTCCAAAAAGTCCTCATCCCCCTGAATAATGGCACTGTAATAAATTTTTGCATTCCCCACACAATATACATATGGTCCAGTTATCACGTTTGCTTCCATTTCAGTCTATCATATCTTAGGGCTTATATTGATATACTTTGGTGTGTAATGAGAAATTACCCCTTCTAATTAAATTACTACAAATGAGTTTGACATCTCAGAACATGCCCTTCTCAAGATGTTTCAGATGAAGACTAAGTGTTTTTAAAAATCTAACCTTCCCAAAACCAAGTGAGATGCTGATTTCAAAAATATGCTCAGGAAACTTAATTCTGCTCTAATATGTGGGCGTGCAATTCATTTAGCATGTATCTTAAGCATATGCCAGGGGAGTAACTAATCCATCATTTTAACAACACTGAATATTTTCCCCAGTGTTTTACTTATGACTGAGATCTTGTGAACTGAGAAAAAAATCCAACATTCTGCCTCAATCAAGTGCTATTATTATTACTTTAACATTCTAATTAACATATATTACCTCGGGAAATAAAGCATTGAGGTGAGGCACCTGTTACCCACTATACACCAGATCCAGAAATCAATACATAGACTTGTAGAGTGATTTAGGTGGTGTGTGGTATCTAYTAGAAGAGAAAGTGGGCAGTTCTGTCACAGTCATTATTAACCTCAGATATCCTCCTGTAAAGCAGACAGCAGATACCCCAGCTCTGTCTTATTTACTGATTAAATTAGGCAGAACTGAAGAAAAATGTAGAGCTACTTGAGTGACCAAAATGGTCCATATCTGAACTCTGCCTGCTGGATCCGTATAGACACTTGGCTGCTCTGTGTCTCCTGCACAATCCTTATTTCACAGCTGAAACAAAGGTCCAGAGAGGCAAAGTGACTTGCCTTCATCACCCTGACAGGCCTTGAGGATGAGCGAAGGAGAGCAACACAAGCTCTTGTCCCCACTATTCTGATATTTCCTTAGCTGTGTCTCCCAGTGCAAAGCGAGTGCAAACTCAGTCATGGCTCCTACCACAGTCTTTGGAGCTGGGTCAGAATCCTGTCAAAGGCAATAGAAGCATCTCCACTGATTTCTTGGATGAAGCCTCAAGTGCACAAACTATAAATAAATAAATAAATAAATAAATAAATAAATAAATAGATAAATAGATAAATAAATAAATAAATAAAATCCTGCAGGAGCAAGTTGTTGAAGGTAGAGCACGAAAGTCTCTGAGAAGAGCTCCATAGCACTCAGCCTGGGAAAGCACAGGCACTGAACACTCGTAAATGACCACCTCACTTCAATTCAAATACCAGGGTTTCATTCAGCAAAGTTCTCATACAGTTGGACTTTGATTCATTTGGTTGGTTTATTTGTCTGAAAGRAATAATCTTGAATCTTCTAATAGTTGTGATTTCTCTGCTTCATTGATTAAAACACCTCTTTTTCGCTATTTTCTCTCCAGCCACATACCCTACCCCCACTAATTAAATAGCTCCAACTTTCACAGCCATAAGACTTCAATAGCTCAATAACATCCTGAGTCAATGTGTTGCAAAGCTGCTTTTTAATTCATTCTTCATGCAAATGATATACAATTAGACCTGGTTAATCTGCATTCCTTCTGCAAATGCTATTGTTAATAGGATTTAAAAAAAAAAACCTTCAGCTTAACAAATCAATGGCACATAACACGCTATCAGATCAGTTACTCCTTAAACCTTTTGGACGGCCAGACATATGGGGGAAGCAAGCACTGATTATAACAAGGCCTTGTAAGCGTACTTTGCAGTTCTTGGGATGTCAGCCTTCAGAGGCTTTCCACCCTGTTTTCTTTCCAGCTCTGCTCATCTCTTCAARTAGAAGAAGGTGGAGGGGGATATCTCAGATGAAGGGGTCAGACCTTTAGGACACTCATTAGGAGACTGCCCAGGGCTTACTTTCTAAGTTGAGGTGCATTTTTCAACAGGGGCCCAGGCCTTAGTACAGGTTTTTACCTGTTAACAAAGAGCATTAATGAGATGGAAAAAAAAAAACCCACACACATTCCCCACTCAGGAATGCCAGGCTATCACTGAGTGTTCCTGTTTTGTGTCTTGCTTTGGAAATTTTGGATATGCTGACAGACATTTCCAAGTTTCATTTCTAGGTCCTGATAAACCTCTCAAAGACAAAATCTGGCCCTTGACAAGAGATGAGATACAAGCRCCCAGGACCTCTAGGCACAGCTTCTGCTGTCTCAGGAGATGGGGGAGGCTTCATGGCTTTCTTCCATAGGCTAGGCAGGTAGGGAAGGGATATAGGTAGGATATAGGGGTATACAGGTAGAGCTGCCCCAGTAGTGTTAGGCCTCTTCCTGAAGGCCGTGAAGCAGCAGGGCTGGACAAGGACAGGCCAGGTCTGGAGGATCCGAGGGAAGGCGTGAAGTTCCCTCTCACAAAATTGCTGTGGGCTTACTCTTTAGTTTTGAAATAGCCATTGGTTATGCAAAGAAGCACACTGAAAGAAAAGCTCAGCATTAAAATCCTTTACCCATGAGCCACAAGCAAAGCAAAATACTCAAATGTGATGAGTCTGTCTGGGTCCATTTTCTAGGCATGTTCAGCTTTGGCCCCTCAGTCAATAAGGCACCAACTGTGATGAGGGGCCCAGTCCATCTGGACCTATTCATTTGGGTCACCAGATGATACGGACTTTCAATCCCTGCCAAACTTGTCTTGATTTGCACAAGGGACCAGATGCAAAAGGCTCTGCATCCCAAGACAAATCCCCTCTTGTTACAACCATACCAGATCTGCTCACAGGCATCTAGCATTAGAATACTGCAACCTTCCACAGTCAAAAAATATTAGCCTTCATTATGCATATACCTACCAGTGCAATCATGACAACTACTGATGGGTCTTGACAGCTCTCCTCTCTTTTCCTCTCCTCCAGTGCGATGCTGAACGATGAGAAGCAGGCTCTCAGGGAAAAGTTTGCATGAAAAGTGATAACATGAAAATATGTCAGCATTCCTGAAAAGCATTCAGGCAGCGTCAGTCAACAGAATTGCCTGCAGGCTTAAGAAAGCATGCAGCACTTCTCAGATCACACGGCCTGGCAACTGTGTCTCAATTGCACAGGAAGGCCTTGGCCTCTCAGGACCTAACCGGTGTTCTCYTTCCAGACAGGAGGTGTGGAGGGGAGCAGGACTGACAGAGTATTTCTGCTGCCGTTATTCATTAATTGCATGGAAAAATGCTGATCATATTTTTTTTAGCTGTCTGCCCTTAGGAGCAGAACTGAGATTTTTTTTTCTCCAGTACCTTCTTTCCATGTAAAACATCATCCTCACTCTTGCCCAGATCTTTGGCCAATTTTTAGCTTCTTTTCTTTACTCACATTTATTTTCAAGAAATACATGGTGAAATGGTGGCTGTTTTTCTTCTCATGAGCATGGCTGAGGTAGGTATTTTGAAGCTAGCTGCCGTGGATCCACAATGTAACATTGACACAGTAGCTGACATGACAAGACCAACTACGGCAACAACTCACCCAGACCTCTGCATTTATTGAAAAAGAAAAAGTCACAGAGGACTCATGACTAGCAGAACCCATGAACCAATCCCACACTTTCCTTTGGAGTCAGAAGTGTAGCTAATTATATAAAAAGGTTACAATAACTACATCTCTGCAGGTCACAAAGGGCCTGTTCTAATTATAAATGCTAGGTAAAAATCCCAAGCAATTCCACTAAAATTGACAGAATAACTCTGATTTTCCCTCATGATAATGTCTGCAGGATTTAACCCCAAAATCCTATATGCTTTTCTCATTGTAGTGACAAAGCAGAGCCTCCAGAAGACTGAATCTTGAAAAACCAACAGTGATCACAGAATCACAAAATCACAGAATCACAGAATGGTTAAGGTTGGAAGGGACCTCTAGAGATCATCTAGTCTCAACCCCGCTTCTCCAGCAGGGACACCTAAAGCACATAGCACAAGGTCACATCCAGGCAGACTTGGAAGACCTTCAGAGAAAGAGATTCCACAACCTCCCTGGGCAGCCTGTTCCAGGGCTCTGTCACCCTCATAGTGAAGAAATTCTTCCTCATGTGGAAAATTTTCTGTGTTTCAACTTACACCCTTTGCCTCTTGTTCTGTCACTAGCCACCACCAAGAAGAGTTTGGCCACATTCTCCCTTCAGGTACTTATACATATTGATCAGATCCCCTCTCAACCTTCTCTTCTCCAAGCTAAACAGGCCCATTTCAGTCTTTCCTCATACGAGAGATGCTCCAGTCCCTTAATCATCTTTGTTGCCCTCCACTGGACCCAGTTTTGAAGTTCCACGTCCCTCTTATACTGGGAAGTATAAGAGAGAGAGCAGCCCTGCAGAGAGGGGAGAGCAGCCCCACAGAGAGGGACCTGGGTGTCATGGTGGATGACAAGWTGACCATGAGRCAGCAGTGTGCCCTGGTGGCCAAGAAGGCCAACGGGATCCTGGGGTGCATTAAGAARAGCGTCTCCAGCAGGTCGAGGGAAGTGATCATCCCCCTCTACTCAGCCCTGGTGAGGCCACATCTGGAGTACTGCGTCCAGTTCTGGGCTCCCCAGTACAAGAGGGATGTGGAGCTGCTGGAGAGAGTCCAGCGCAGGGCTACCAGGATGATCAGRGGCCTGGAACATCTRCCMTATGARCAAAGGCTGAGAGAGCTGGGTCTGTTCAGCCTGGAGAAGAGRAGGCTGAGGGGGRACCTGATCAGCGTGTATAAATACCTCAAGGGAGGCAGTGAGGAGGAGGGGGGCGGCCTCTTTTCAGTGGTGGGCAGGGATAGGACTAGAGGAAATGGCTTCAAACTGAAGCATCGGAAGTTCCACAGGAACTTAAGGAARCATTTCTTTACTGTGAGGGTGACAAAGCACTGGAATAGGTTGCCCAGAGAGGTTGTGGAGTATCCTTCTTTGGAGATCTTTAAAACCCTGCTTGGATGCAGCCCTGTGCCACTTACTCTAGGTGACCCTGCGTGAGCAGGGCAGTTGGACTAGATGACCTCTGAGGTCCCTTCCAACCTTGCGCATTCTGTGATTCTGTGATTCTGTGATTCTGTGATTCTGTGAAGTCCAGAACTGCACCCCATACTCCAGGTGCAGCTTCACCAGAGCTGAGGAGAGGGGCAGGATCCCTTCCCTTGACCTGCTGGCAACACTCCTTCTGAGGCAGGCCAGGATCCCATTGGCCATGAGGGCACTGCTGMCTYATGGTTAACTTGGTGTCAACCAGGATTCCCAGGTCCCTCTCTGTGGAGCTGCTCTCCAGCAGGTCAACCCCTAATCTGTACTGATGCCTGGGGTTATTCCTGCCCAGGTGCAGAACCCTGCGCTTGTCCTTGTTGAACCTCATGAGGTTCCTCTCTGCCCAACTCTCCAGCCTGTCCAGGTCCCTCTGAATGGCAGCACAGACCTCTGGAGTGCCAGCCACTCCACTCAGCTTGGTATCATCTGCTAACTTGCTCAGGATGCACTCTGTGCGCTCGTCCAAGTCATTGATGAAAATGTTGAAGAGCACTGGGCTCAGTACTGATCCCCTGGGGGACATCATTGGCCACAGGCCTCCAACTGGACTCTGCCCCCTTTATTGCCACCTTTTGAGCTCTGGCATCCAGCCAGTTCTCAGTCCACTTCACAGTCCATTTCACTGTCCACCCATCCAGTCCACGCTTCCAGAGCTTTCCTAAGGGGATGTTATGGGAGATGGTGTTGAAAGCCTTGCTGAAGTCGAGGTAGACAACTGTGCTATCTGAACTGTGCTAATATAAAGGTCAGGGAGGGTGTCTGTGCAGCCCCAAGGTATCCTGTGTGTATCCCRTTCCCTGAGAATTAGGAGCTAGTCTGGTATCTTTTGAGGCTGACATCTCTCTCTCCCATTACTCCACTGCCAGAGGAGTTCTGTTCACTTTACCGGGATTGTTTCTACAGGGATGCCGTTTTCCTTCTGTGTTTGTTCAATACCAAGCGCCAGGACCTTTGCACATCTCCACAGACAGTGTGATTACAGGGTATCAGGTCTATCTGGTCCTGAGACAGTGCTGTCACCTTGGGGGCAGAGAAAGGAAAATATCTACAATGATCTCACTACCATTTACAGGCTCTACAGCACAGGATTTGTTACCACTTGCATCTACAAATACTACAACTGTGCAACTTCAGTCCGGTATGACAGGTAACCTACTGCTCATCTCCCTGATGAATAATGCCAGATAAACTGTTCAGGTTGGACTATTGAAATGCCACATTAACAAAGCAAAAAGCTTGAATTTAATAGCAAGAAAAAGAATATGTACATGATAAACAATGTGGTGCAATGTTGATCAAAAGGCAAATATACACAGACTCATTTGAAGTAACGAGCTCTTACTCCATTAGCTTATTTCAAGCCTGTAAAATGGACCTCTGTACCTCTCCCAAAATAAGTTTTCTTCTAGTTGTGATTCTTTCTATAATAGAATATATTGAGATCTTTTCTACATTTGCAGCTCTCTGTTCCCATCTTTGATTTGTGACCATTTTTACTTCTTCTTGCTTCTTCTGATGATCATGTTACTTCCAAATATCTTCATCTCCTTGCAGTTAAGGAAGCTACTGATGTAAACTATAGCTCCAAGTGTGGGTGTTGCACTGACAGTCTGATGATGTATTTGGCCAATTCTAGCCACATACTCAGTGGGAAAAGTCCTTGTTATTGTCATCCKATTAGGCATCCAAGGAAATACTACAAAAAAATTGCATACAAACCTACCCTGAGAAAGATCTTCTCATCTCTGGCCCCAGCAGGATCAAGAACAGAAGGGGATAAGAAAAAGAAGAGAGAAAAAGAACAATTCAAACACATATGACAAAATATTTGACACCTCAAAAGGGATTTCATTTGTTTTCTCTGTCCCAAGTCCCTTACCCTTCTTCTTGCAATTCTTCCAGAGGCCAGGCTGCCTGCTGTGGTGAGGATGGTGTTTGCGGTGTCACAGTGGTGTTTTAGACTCTCCATCGTGGCACGGCTAGCYCTGCTGCAAACTGTGCACTCTCTTTTGGGTTGTGGGAGTCTACTGTTGGTTCACCCACTACCAGCAGCCCTCACTTTAATAGAGCTTATTGACCTATGTGGGAAGTTTTTTTCCTACAGAAAAAAAAAAAAAAAAAAAAAGCACAGGATCTCCTCTGTACTGTGACAAAACAGTTCACAGGCTGAAGGCTGAAGGAAGGTAGGGCTGGAAATAGATCATTAGCACAAACCAATCTTGGAGTCAGAAGTGACCTGAAATCGCTCCTGCATGGGAATGTCTCCCTCAGCCCATCTCCGGCAATGTGTCCTCCATGCGTGTCATCAGCTCTGTCACTTTCCTACAGGGAATTACTAATGGGCTGGGATCTCTTCTTCTTCCCCCACTGCCCTTTCAAGCCGGTCACGGCCATCCTCATAAATCTGCCAGGATGCTGACAGCCAGACTGCAGCTCACAGGGGCTCTGGGGACTTGGAGTGATATTCCTTCTGTTTCAGCTCTTTCCAAGACAGACATTGATTTAGGAGGAAGAGTTTCCTTTTACTTGCTTGAACTAAAAAAAAAAAGAAAAAGAAAAGAAAAGACTGAAAAAGGGAATAGGAAAGATATGGCACTGTGATCTTCTCTATTGAAATGGCTGCAAGCACAGGTTGTGTCCCTGGAGAAACAGGCTTTCCAAGCAGTGAAAGGAGAAAACAAAGAGAAAGAAATGGACCAAGGGACTTCACTATTTTCCTGYGGATTTGATAGAGTGCCACACATGCTTTATCTCTACCCAACGTCTTGTTAGCGAAGAGCCATTTATTTATTTTAGAACATATTGATAATGAATGCTCCTAGCAGATAACATAGTCTCAGACCAAAACAAGGTTTTCTGTTCACTCTAATCTCCTTGGTTGTATTTCAACTAAGACTATCTGTAGTATTCTTCTAGTTTCTTTGCTGGACAAGTGAACTGCTGCCAACTCTAATCACTCTGGCTCACACCAGACATTATTTCTATTATCTGAATGATTCTAAACGGCCCTGTCTTCCGCAAAAAAAAAGGCAGCTTGATGTTATCTGAGGGACTATGCAAAGCCTACACACATAAAGGCAGGCTGAGCAAAAATCTTGTATGTCACTAAGGGCACATCATACAAAAGCAGCTTGGAAATCAGTATGTTGATCTCTGGTCCTAATGTGGGTAGGGGAGATATTTGCTATGTTGGTCATGTTAGGTGCCATGAAGGATGAATCTCCAAAGCAGGGAGGCTATGTATGGGTGAATTCTCTCATACTGAGCTCTGTCTCTTGAGGACACAGAACTGGAATGAAAACCTTACAGAAACACATGCTTTAGAGTACAGAGTGCTTTAGGGACTGTCCATATTCCCACTGTGGGAGTTGTGGCAAGAAGGCAAGTTGATCATTTCAGGGCATAAAAAATAGTTGGCAATATTGAAAATTTATGGGAAAACTCACATGTTCGAAATGTTAAGATCAGGTATGATAACCTCTCAAGAAATTAAAGAACAGTCAAAAGGAAATGAGGAAGAATCACTCTACATTCTACAGAATGTCATTCTCTGCACCAGTGAGTCAATGATCTTAAATGATAAGAGAAAAAGCACAAGGGGACATGCCATTTGAGGACTCTGACAGATCATCAATTTTCACAAGGAACAGAAAAATCACCTTTGTTTGAACATATGGGACTTAATATGAGTGCAATAGAGCAAAGTTCTAAAGACAGTAATACTACACCAGCCCTGGAACTTTATATAAGGTATTGTTTTCTAATTCAAAGAGTGGTTCATCTAGCATGAGGATTTTTTTTTTTTTTTTTTTTTTTGTAGCTCTTAATGACAGGGGAAGGAGAACTGGGACCTGAAGATGTTGCTTAGACACAACCAAGAGTGATTTAGTTACTCTTATTTTACTTCAAGACAACATGAAGTCCAAAACAATAATATAGATATTTGATACTTTAAAGGGAACATTTCTCAACACAGACAATGATTATGATCCCAGCTGTCTGGGAGAAAGAATTGAAACAGAAAATTGTTAAAAATAATCAGGAACTGCTTGGGGATCTTGGCTGATGTTGCAAGACAAGGCTGCAGTCAGAGAGAAGGCTACACTGCTTTTTTTTTTTTTTTTTTTTTTTTTCAAGCAGAAGACTACAAGGGAAATCAAATAATTTTCGGAAATAGGTCGTGTCCTCTATCAATCAGACACATTAAAGGCTAGAAATGGCGGAAAATTG
>NW_020456298.1:371090-373964 GCF_003342845.1 Nothoprocta perdicaria
TTTTTTTTTTTTTTTAAACACCATCTTTTAGAAGGGAAGTTAAAGCAGTTTCAGAAATAGATAGATGCCTATATGAACTAGACACATTAAAGGCTAGAAATGGCGGAAAATTGATTAACGAAGCAGACTAAGTCCACCACAGTTTAGGATATTAGGAAGAAGGAAAGATGACATCTCACATTTAAATGAAGGGATACTTAATCCAGGGAAGAAATAACTTCATATAAGACTTCAGTAATGGCATCCATAATCAATTAAATGTGTATTCTCATCACAGGACTGAARGACAGATGCCAAAGAAAGCTTTTAGATATCTAAGAGAATAAGGGTGAAAAAAATATGTATTTCACACTGTATCTACTCTGTTACCCTCATTTCAAGAAGAAACAGTTTAGAAACAGAAGAGTCTTCACAAAGGAACTGTGGGAAGGTTAGGGGTCTGACTAAGGAGCAACGGAACTGTTTAGTTAAACTAGGTAGTTTACCAGAAGAGCATTGACAAGTGATTTGATAGCAGTTGCAAGTATTAGTGACAGGTAAAGCCGGAGTGGTAATATTGAGCTCTCAGAGCTAATCTTGGGTCCAGYGGCTTCAGTTTGAAACCAAGCAACTGAAAATAGCGCTAGATGAGGTAGAGCTTCTGTACTGGACATTTTTTTTTTTAATTAAAGTCTGAACATTTTTCCAAGGTCAGAGAGAGAGGTCAGTGGTGTGGGCAAGGCACCAAACTGCTGCTCAGAAGATACAGCTTGAACATTAGATAAAAGGGTGAATCACAAACCCCACGTGCACCTCATTTCTTCACCATTAATGTGATAACGGGAGCACTGTTTTTCCTATTGGATCGCAAGGTCTTCTGTGCACTTGCTGTCTCTGACTACATGCAAGGACAGAAATAAATTCAGGGAGATCCTGGGCTTGCCTGATCTCTGTCAGTGCTGCTATAACACAAGTAATACTGTCACTAGTCTTTCCATTTGTTAATTCACATAACTGCAGATGTGGGAAAACTGGAGATTTCCTGGTGTTCCAGTAGCCATTACACATGCTTCAGAGTGGASTTATGAATAAGATGGTTTTCTGCAAACGCATAGTGGAAATGCAGCTGGATATCAACTCAGAGCACTTTGGGACTTTGCCGAGTGCTTCACAAGCACTGATGCTAAGCTGCAGTGAGTGCAAACTCTCCTTTCCCCAGGAATGTACAAACACACAACTTCAGAACATTTTCATCAAGTTCTGCCAAACCTGGATTTTTGCTGGAGATGGAAATGGAAACAAAATCCATCACATTTTTCAGCACGCTGTCTGCTTCAAAGTTGTCATATTGAACTTAYACTGAGGTGGCACAAACTGCCCTTTACCATGGACAGTTGCCAGGCCTAGAAAGGGCCGCCAAGGTGAGACTGTCTGGTGGTTAAATCTCATYGTGAGCCCAGTGCAGAGAGGCCAAGCCTGCGGGCAGGCCAGCTGCAGCACAGGCTGAAGCACAAGCTGTTTACTGGGCTGAGCATAAAGCACTCCAGAAGRGCAAGACTCTGTGTTTCTCCTTTTGATCCTATTATCATATGACAACATGATTAAAGGCAAGGCCCTTATCGAAGAAGCGAAGGGGTGTCAAACCACTAATGGAAACTCAAARAGGAGACAGAAAGTTTAAAGAAACCATGCCCCCTTCTGTCTCTGGGACAGGGAACGAGGGGAATCCCAGTGCCAGTGGAGCTTGCATGGAAAGGCATGGTAATAGAAACAAAAATATGGGGCAGAACTCAGAAAAGTAAATGTGGTGTCAGCTCCCCATTTGTCATCTGCTGGACACATCCCTCACACACGCACCTGATTTTCCTGGATTGTAAACTTGTTTTAGGTTTCTTTATAAGCCCTCAAGCCCACACTAAGAAACAACCTCAATCCAAGGGGAGCAACCATGCATGGCTAGGATTTGCTTCAAGCAAGAAGCCAGGTCCCTCGGCAGCAAAGAGGCCAATGTGGGTCCCCTTGGGATGTGCCATTCTCTCTCCATAGGCAAATTTGGAGCCCTCCATTGTGTGGCACCCACCGGTGCAGAGCTCAGAGCAGCACAACACCTCACACCAAGGGGCATGAAGATGCATCGACAAAGCAGTCCTGGATGAGGAGATGGTGTGGTGCAAGCTGTGGCTGCCCCAGGGGGCCAGGATGAGCACCAGGGACCAGAACAACCCTCCTCGAGACCAGGGTGGACCACAGTCCTGGATTCCTTCTCCTCCCCTATTTCAATCTTATGATACAGAGATATAACAGCCAAGTCCTTGCATTACATGGATCAGACTGGAAGATTGGCACTCGGCACAYAAGAGCCGCCAGCTCTGCAGCAAGGCAGCGGGAACAGGGTCACTGATCACTGCTGAAACAGACCCCTACAAATCCTACCTATAGGATCACACAGAGGAAAGCAGGGAAACCTCCATCCTGTGCAAGTGGAAAAACTTTCCCTTCTTGGACGATATCTACTACTCCCTGCAGGGTGATGGGCCACCTTCTTCAAATAAGATGCTCTATAAATCAACAGTCATAACAGCAAGACTGTAATTCTCCTCTTCTGTGGTCATAGCACTTTCACTCCTCTTCAGACCAAATAGCATGAGGCTGGTGCTAAATTGTGACAACAGTGATTTCAGGTTATTAGGAGAGGGAGTAGATGAGAGAAAGTATGGTTAAAATAAGCAAACCTGTAATTACTCTAATTATTAAAGGGAGAGTTCTTTCCTTTCTCTGTCTGTAACTTCTCTATATAAAGCTTTTTTTTTCCCCTTTTATCATCTCCTATTTCCTTTCCTTCACTTTCCAGCACCTCAATTTTTTCCTTTCTTTTTCCTTCATATTCAGTTTATT